>NW_027361693.1:20937500-21132500 GCF_039654945.1 Dendrobates tinctorius
TTGATGGTTCGGGTGGAGGCTGAGGCTAACCTTGCCGAATGCTTGTGGCTGAATATCCTTAGATAAATCAAGAGCACCTAGTACTAGACTGTTATATGCAGAGGCAGACCTGTGACATAGATGAGGGTTAGAGGAGGCTTGTGCTCGCTGGTAAAGTGCAGGGAGGGGTGGCACTTACTTGGAAGCTGGTGATCGGTGGTGCAGTCAAGCGTGCTAGATGGGGCGGGTGATGGCCGCTGCTGCTGGGCAGTGAAGCCGTGCGGATCGCCGCTACCTCGCGTTCTCCAGCTGTGAGCAACACTGAGGAGGTCAGCGTGTGGTGGGGGCAGGGTGTAGCGTGACGTCACACTGGGAAAGGACGGTGGCTTGCTAGTGGCACAAAACCAACGCGTTTCGAGAGAAGACTTCTCTCTTCATCAGGGTTGTGCCTGCCATTGCATAGAGCGTCCTTATAAAGTATCCTGAAACCCTGCAGAGTGATCACCTGACCCACAACTGCCTGATAAGAAAGCCTCATTAGGAAGGAGAGACTGTGGATTCAGCGAGAATCAGAAACGGAGGAGGGGAGGATGGCACTTTTCTGCATTTAACCCTAAAACAAGTAGTGGTTGCATGATGCTGAATTCAAGTGAATGGACATAAATAATATGTGTATATAAAAAAGGGAATGAATGATGAGATACATAAATAAAATATGCATGTGGTGTAACCTTTATTTATTAAGATAATTAAAATAGATTAAAAAATGAGAATGCAAATATATATATATAAAATATATATATATATATAAAGAATAATACTAAAAATAGGAAAAAATATAAAAATAAAATTAAAAAGTAAAAAGTATGTGCATATTTCAAAAAGCCTAATTTTATCGGGCCCTATTTTTCGTTTATGGGCTGATCAAAAAGTCCGACATTCATATGAAATCATGTCCATACTTTTGATGTAGTTTCACTTTTAAGCCCTTTTGTTTGGCGTATATAAGGTGATTACGTATCGGGGAAATTTATTGTTTACCAAATTCCCGTATCATAGAATCATTAAATACGTGATTAAGAATACTGGTGTATATGAATAGTATCCAGTATGTATAATAAAACATTCAGAAAATACGGGTCCAGGATTAGGGGACATGTGCCAGCCAATATCCCAGTAACAGTTCCAAGGTTGGATACACTTATGGTTGGATTCATCATTAAGTAAGTTTAGCAGAATCCCTTTTAACCCTTAAGAGGTTTGCCCCCCCTTTTTGTAAGATAAGCGTACTTTACTTGTTTATTTATTCATTCACCTTTTTGGCAGCTACTTACATTTTCAAGTCAAAGCGATCAGCCTTAAGGACATTACGTTTTTTCTATACACTAACAAGTGAGTAGCTTATTTTCTAAAACAAAACAAATAAGTTTTATTTATTTATTTATTCATTCATTTCACTTTTTGTGCCAGCTATCCATATTTCCAAGACCAGGCAACCAGCCTCCAGGACATCTTGTTTCTTCTATACATTATCAAGTGCGTAATGTAAATTTTGTTGGAAAATGAGAACTTGCTGGTAAACTTTAAACCCTTATAACGTCCCAACAAATAAATTATATTTCCAAAATTGTGTTGATGTAAAGTTGTTATATGGGAAATGTTTTTTATTAACTAGTTTTTGTGACACCACTCTCTGATTTAAGGGCACAAATATTAAAAGTTTGGAAATTGACAAATTCTCAATTTTTTTTCCAAATTTCCATTTTTTCATAAATAAATGCAAGTTACACTACCGTTCAAAAGTTTGGGGTCACCCAGACAATTTTGTGTTTTGCATGAAAACTCATACTTTTATTAATCAAATGATGTGCCAAATGAATTTAAAATCTAGTCCAAACATTGACAAGGTTGGAAAAAAAGATTTTTATTTGAAATAATAATTTTCCCCTTCGAACTTTGCTTCCGTCAAAGAATGCTCCCTTTGCAGCAATTACAGAATTGCAGACCTTTGGCATTCTAGCAGTTAAGTTGCTGAGGTAATATGAAGAAATTTCACCCCATGCTTCAGGAAGCCCCTCCCACAAGTTGGTTTAGCTTGATGGGCACTTTTTGGGCAACAGCTCAATGGGGTTGAGATCCAGTTACTGCGCTGCCACTCCATTACAGATAGAATATCAGCTGCCTGCTTCTTTCCTAAATAGTTCTTGCATAAATTGGAGGTGTGCTTTGAGTCATTGTCCTGTTGTAGGATGAAATTGGCTCCAATCAAGCGCTGTCCATAGGGTATGGCATGGCGTTGCATAATGGAGTGATAGCCTTCCTTATTCAAAATCCCTTTTACCTTGTACAAATCTCCCATTTTACCAGCTCCAAAGCAACCCCAGACCATCACATTACCTCCACCATGCTTGACAGATGGCATCAGGCACTCTTCCAGCATCTTTTCAGTTGTTCTGTGTCTCACAAATGTTCTTCTGTGTGATCCAAACACCTCAAGCTTGAATTTGTCTGTCCATAGCACTTTTTACCAATCTTCCTCTGTCCAATGTCTGTGTTCTTTTGCCCATATTAATCTATTCCTTTTATTAGCCAGTCTCAGATATAGCTTTTTCTTTGCCACTCTGCCCTGAAGGCCAGCATCCCGGAGTCGCCTCTTCACTGTAGACATTGACACTGGCGTTTTGAGTGTATTATTTAATGAAACTGCCAGTTGAGGACCTGTGAGGCATTGATTTCTCAAACTACAGACTCTAATGTACTTGTCTTGTTGCTCAGCTTGACCTCCCACTTCTCTTTCTACTCTGTATAAAGCCTGCTTGTGCTCTCCTCTGAAGGGAATAGTACACACCGTTGTAGGAAATCTTCAGTTTCTTGGCAATTTCTCGCATGGAATAGCCTTCATTTCTAAGAACAAAAATAGACTGTCGAGTTTCACTTGAAAGTTCTTTTTTTCTGGCCATTTTGAGAGTTTAATGGCACCAACAAATGTAATGCTCCAGATTTTCAACTAGCTCAAAGGAAGGTCAGGTTTATAGCTTCTCTAATCAGCCAAACTGTTTTCAACTGTGCTAACATATTTGCACAAGGATATTCAAGGGTATTCTAACCATCCATTAGCCTTCTTACACAGTTCGCAAACACAAAGTACCATAAGAACACTGGAGTGATGGTTGTTGGAAATGGGCCTCTATACACCTATGAAGATATTGTATTACAAACCAGATGTTTGCAGCTAGAATAGTCATTTACCACATTAACAATGTATATAGTATATTTTTGAGTCATTTAATGTTAGATTCATTAGAAAAAAACTGTGCTTTTCTTTCATAAATAAGGAAATTTCTAAGTGACCCCCAAACTTTTGAATGGTATTGTATTTCAAAGAAATCTTACCACTGCTATGAAGTACAATATGTCATGAAAAACAGTCTATGAATCAGTGGGATATGCTGAAGTTTTATAGAGCTAAAACTTCATAAATTGACATTGGTCAGAATTGTAAAAATTGGCTTGGTCATTAAGTACTAAATTGGCTCTGTCATTAAGGGGTTAACCCCTTCACGACCTGTGACACAGCGTATGCGTCATGAAAGTCGGTGCCAATCCGACCCATGACGCATACCCTGTGTCATGACTTCAAAGCCCCCCTGCGGGTTGGGTGACTCGGGTCAATGAAAGGTCACCTGACCTGCAGATACAGGGGGCTTTGTAATTCACCAGAGGGGGTGTGGCTTCACCCCCAAGTGGCTACGATCACTCGGATTGGCTGTTAAAAGTGAAACAGCCAATCAGAGCGATAGTAATATTTCATCAATGAAAATTGATGAAATATTACAATCCAGCCATGGCCGATGCTGCAGTAGCATCGGACATGGCTGCTGACACTGATCCGACCCCCCCACTGGCGATCACCCCCGCCACTGAATGACAGCGGCGATCTGCCGCCGCTGTCATCATCTGCCCCCCCACCCCTTCCCTCCACTCCCCGCCAGCTCCGATCCCCCCCTCACCCCCGGTACCTTCTGAGTCCCCCTGTCGCTCCCGGTGTCCCGCGGGTCCGGATCATGGGCGCCACCATCTTGGAAAATGGCGGGCGCATGCGCCGTGCGCCCGCCCGAATCTGCCGGCTGCAGATTCCATTCTTTCATTTTGATCACTCTCACAGTGATCAAAATGAAATAAAAAGTAAATAACCCCCCCGATTATCACCCCCATAGGTAGGCACAACTAATAAAATAAAGAAAATATTTTTATTTTTCCATTAGGGTTAGGGTTGGAACTAGAGTTATTGTTGGAACTAGGGTTAGGGTTGTAAATAGGATTAGGGTTGGAATTAGGGTTAGGGTTAGGGAGGAATTAGGGTTAGGGTTGCAATTAAGGTTAGGGTGGAATTAGGGTTAGGGTTGCAATTAGAGTTAGGGTGGAATTAGGGTTAGGGTTGCAATTAGGGTTAGGGTGGAATTAGGTTTAGGGTTAGAATTAGGGTTAGGGTTGGAATTAGGGTTAAAATTAGGGCTAGAGGTGTGTTAGGTTCAAAGTGCTTCAAATGGGGTCACTTGTGGGGGTTTCCACTGTTTAGGCACATCAGGGGCTCTGCAAACGTAACGACGACCGCAGACTATTCCATCAAAGTCTGCATTTCAAAACATCACTACTTCCATTCCGAGCCCTGACGTGTACCCAAACAATGGTTCCCCCCACATATGGGGTACCAGCGTACTTAGGACAAACTGGACAACAACTTTTGTGGTCCAATTTCTCCTGTTACCCTTGTGAAAATAAAAAATTGCGAGCTAAAAAAATCATTTTTGGAGGAAAAAATTATTTTTTATTTTCACGGCTCTGCGTTACAAACTTCTGCGAAGTCCTTGGGGGTTCAAGGTGCTCATCACACATCTAGATATGTTCCTTGGGGGGGTCTAGTTTCCAAAATGAGGTCATATGTGGGGGTTTCTACTGTTTAGGCACACAGGGGCTCTGCAAATGTAACATGACGCCCGCAGACCATGCCATCAAAGTCAGCATTTCAAAATGTCACTACTTCCCTTCCGAGCCCCGACACATGCCCAAACAGTGGTTCCCCCCACATATGGGGTACCAGCATACTCAAGACAAACTGTACAAAAACTTTTGGGGTCCAATTTCTCCTGTTACCCTTGTGAAAATAAAAAATTGCAGACTAAAAAATTTTTTTTTAGGAAAAAAAATATTTTTTATTTTCACGGCTCTGTGTTATAAACTTCTGTGAAGCACCTGGGGGTTCAAAGTGCTCACTATGTATCTAGATAAGCTCGTTAGGGGGTCTAGTTTCCAAAATGGCATCATTTGTGGGGGAGCTCCAAAGTTTAGGCATACAGGGGTTCTCCAAACACGACATGGTGTCCGCTAACCACTGGAGCTAATTTTTATTTCAAAAAGTCAAATGGCACTCCTTCCCTTCTGAGCCCTGCCTTGCGCCCAAACAGTGGTTCCCCCCACATATGGGGCACCAGCGTACTCAGGAGAAATTGGACCACAAAAGTTTTTGTCCAGTTTGTCCTGTTAGCCATGTGAAAATAAAAAATAGCGTGCTAAAAAATCAATTTTGAGGAAAAAAAATGATATTTTATTTTCACTGCTCTACGCTATAAACTTTTGGGAAGCACTTGGGGGTTCAAAATGCTCACTACACATCTAGATAAGTTCCATAAGGGGTATAGTTTCCAAAATGGTGTCACTTGTAGGGGTTTTCACTGTTTAGGCACACAGGGGCTCTCCAAACGCGACATGGGGTCCAATAATGATTGGAGCTAATTTTTCATTCAAAAAGTTAAATGGCGCTCCTTCCCTTCTGGGCCCTGCCGTGCGCCCAAACAGTGGTTTATGACCACATATGAGGTATCGGTGTACTCAGGAGAAATTGCCCAACAAATTTTAGGATCCATTTTATCCTGTTGCCATGTGAAAATGAAAAAACTGAGGCTAAAAGATAATTTTGTGAAAAAAAATACTTTTTTTACGGGTCAATTTGTGAAGCACTTGGGGGTTCAAAGTGATCACTATGCATCTAGATAAGTTCCTTGGGAGGTCTAGTTTCCAAAATGGGGTCACTTGTGGGGAAGCTCCAGTGTTTAGGCACACAGCGACTCTCCAAACGCGACATGGCAAGCGCTAAATATTCCAGCATATTTTCTATTCAAAAAGTCAAATGGTGTTCCTTCAGTTCTGAGCCCTGCCGTGCGCCCAAACAGTGGTTTATTAGCACATATGATGTATCAGTGTACTCAGAAGAAATTGCCCAACAAATTTTAGGATCCATTTCATCCTGTTGCCCATGTGAAAATGAAAAAAATGATGCTAAAAGATAATTTTGTGAAAAAAAGTACTTTTTTTACGGGTCAATTTGTGAAGCACTTGGGGGTTCAAAGTGATCACTATGCATCTAGATAAGTTCCTTGGGAGGTCTAGTTTCCAAAATGGGGTCACTTGTGGGGAAGCTCCAGTGTTTAGGCACACAGCGACTCTCCAAACGCGACATGGCAAGCGCTAAATATTCCAGCATATTTTCTATTCAAAAAGTCAAATGGTGTTCCTTCAGTTCTGAGCCCTGCCGTGCGCCCAAACAGTGGTTTATGAGCACATATGATGTATCAGTGTACTCAGGAGAAATTGCCCAACAAATTTTAGGATCCATTTCATCCTGTTGCCCATGTGAAAATGAAAAAAAATGATGCTAAAATAAAATTTGAGTTGGAAAAATTAAAATGTCAATTTTTTCCTTCCATGTTGCTTTAGTTCCTGTGAAGCACCTGAAGGGTTAATAATCTTCTAAAATGTAGTTTTGAGTAGCTTGAGGGGTGCAGTTTTTAGAATGGTGTCACTTTTAGGTATTTTCTGCCATATAGACCCCTCAAAGTGACTTCAAATGTGAGGTGGTCCCTAAAAAAATGGTTTTGTAAATTTTGTTGTAAAAATGAGAAATCGCTGGTCAACTTTTAACCCTTATAACTTCCTAACAAAAAAAAAATATTTCCAAAATTGTGCTGATGTAAAGTAGACATGTGGGAAATGTTATTTAGCAACTATTTTGTGTCATATAACTCTCTGGTTTAACAGAATAAAAATTCAAATTTTGAAAATTGAAAAATTTTCAAAATTTTTGCCAAATTTCTGATTTTTTCACAAATAAACGCAAAAATTGTCGACCTAAATTTACCACTAACATGAAGCCCAATATGTCATGAAAAAACAATCTCAGAATCGCTAGGATGCGTTGAAGCATTCCAGAGTTATTACCTCATAAAGGGACACTGGTCAAAATTGCAAAAAATGGCCATGTCATTAAGGTCAAAATAGGCTGGGTCATGAAGGGGTTAATAAATAATTTTACAAAATGATGTAGGGTCCTCCCCACTTTCAACAACCAGCGAAGCTAAAGCACACAGCTGGGGACTGTTATTTTCAGGCTGGTAAGTGGCCATGGATATTGACCCCCAGCCTATAAATAGCAGCCCACAGCCATCCAGAAATGGCACAACTATAAGAGGTGCTAATGTTGGTGCTCTGCCCAGCACTTCAAACTTGCCTGTCACGTTTGTATTGTCAGGTGATATCAAGCCCACGGATTAGTAATGGAGAAGTGTCTATAAGGTGCTAATCTATTTCTAATCCTATAGTTATATTGCAAAGTAACACAAAACAAAAATAAAAATAATTGAAAGAATGACGCAGACTACTTTTGTCATTCTAAATTAAACTATACTCACGTCAAACCCCATTCCATTCAATCCCTTGTCTCCTGTAATAAATCAAAAATAATAACCAAATTCCTCACCTGTCCATCCTTCTATCCCACCTGGTAATCCATATCTGGGGATAAACAGTTTTGAAGATGCAATCGTCCAGGCTGAGAACCACTGGTGAATGAGCTGCTGTGAGCACAGCTTCAGTGACTAGTCGTGACATTGTTAAGGTTACTGCTGGTCACTGAGGCTAAGTTCCCAGTTAGGCAAATTAACTATGGTGACCAAGGTGAGATCACCGCTAGCAGAGTGAGAAAAATTATCATGGTGCACAGGTGAGTTCACCACAGTCCACGGGAGAATTTCACTGTGTTGAATTTGAACTATGGTGATCTTGTCTCTGTACCGTGAGAATTTTTTCCACTGTTCTGGTGGTGATCTCACCAAGGTCACCAGAGTTTGTTTGACTGGCTGGGAACTCAGCCTTAGTAAATGGCAGTAACCTGGTAGTCACTGGGGCTGTGCTCGAAGAAGCTCATTCACCAGTGGTTCTTTATCTGGATGGTCGCATCTTGGCAACATCTAGGTTGAAAACTGTTTATCCCTCAGACATGGATTATGGTGTGGGACTGATAGACAGACAGTTGAGGGATATTGTTGTTTTTTATTTTTTTTATTACCGGAGACAAGGGATTCAATGAAATGGACATTAGGTGAGTATAACTGTGTTTGTTATTTTTAAATAAAAAAGTTAAAGTGTGTTTTGTTTTACTTCAAATAAAAGACTTTATTCTGGCTGTGTGTTTATTTACAATAAAACTATTGGATTAGTAATGGATATGTGTCTTATAGACGCCTCTCCTTTTCTAAGTCATATTCCTGATATCATCTGAAAATAGAAAGGTGACATCAACCCCACAAATATGAACCCCACTTGCCACAGCTACAGTAGAAACGGGAAGAGGCTGATAAAGCACCAAAATTGGTGCATCTAATACATGCACATTTTCTGGGTGACTTCAATCTGCTATTTATAGGCTGGAAAGCCAGTATCCATGGCCTCTTACCAACCTGACAATCCCAGCCCCCAGCTGTCTGCTTCAGCTTGGCTATTTGTCAAAAATGGATGTGGGCCATGCTGTTTTTTTGATTATTTACTTTAATATTTAAAAAAATCAGAATGAGTACACCTGTATTCTTTATAACCAGCCTTGCTGAAGCTGACAGTTGAGGGATGAAGCCCCCAGCTGTGAGTTTTGCTTGGTTGGTTATCAAAAATATAGGAGAAACACATATTTTTAAAAAAAAATATATTTATATACAGAGCAGGTGCCAGTTGATGATTACTCCCATCAGCCGCTCCTGTTCTCAATGTTACTAGCAGTAGCTGGCATCGGCTGATGCCTCTAGCAGTCCCATCAGCTGATATCAAACTTTATATACACATGGTCAAAATTATTGATACCACTCGTTTAATGACAGGAAAACCCATAATGGTGACAGAAATAGCTTGAATCTGACAAAAGTAGTAATAAATTAAACATCTATGAAAATGAACAAATGAAAGTCAGACATTGCCATTCAACCATGCTTCCACAGAATTTAAAAAAAATAAAATAGAACTTGTGAAATAGGCCTGGACAGAAATGATGGTACCCTTAGCTTAATATTTTTGCTGCACAACCTTTTGAGGCAATCACTGCAATCAAACAATTCCTGTAACTGTCAAAAAGACATCTGCACTACTCGACAGGTATTTTGGCCCATTCCTCAAGAGCAAACTGCTACAATTGTCTCGTATTTGAAGGTTGCCTTTTCCAGACAGCATGTTTCAGCTCTTTCCAAAGATGCTTAATAGGATTTAGGTCAGGGCTCATAGAAGGCCACTTCAGAATAGTCCAATATTTTCCTCTTAGCCATTCTTGGGTGTTTTTAGCTGTGTGTTTTGGGTCAAGACCCATGACCTGTGACTGAGACCAAGCTTTCTGACACTGGACAGCACATTTCTCTCTAGAATCCCTTGATAGTCTTAAGATTTAATTGTACCTTTGACAGATTCTAGACACCCTGTGCCTGATGCAGTAAAGCAGCTCCAGAACATAACAGAGCCTCCTCTATGTTTCACAGTAGGAATAGTGTTCTTTTCTTGCTATGTTTTATTTTTCCATCTGTGAACATAGAGCTGATTTGCTTTGCCAAAAAGTTAAATTTTTGTCTCATCTGTCAATAGGACATTCTCTCAGGAGCTTTAAGGCTTGTCAACATGTAGTTTGGCAAATTCCAGTCTGAATTTTTTATGATTTTTTGTTGTCTCCCATGAAGTCCACTATGGCTCATACAATGACGGATGGTGCAATCTGACACTGATGTTCCTTGAGCTTGAAGTTCACCTTTAATCTGTTTAGATGTTTTTCTGGGCTCTTTTGTTACCATTCGTATTATCTGTCTCTTTAATTTGTCATCAATTTTCCTCCTGCGGCCACATCCAGAGGTTGGCTACAGTCTCATGGAGCTTAAATTTCTGAGTAGTATGCGCAACTGTAGTCACAGGAATATTAAGCTGCTTGGAGATGGTCTTATAACTTTTACCTTTAACAAGTTTGTCTATAATTTTCTTTCTAATCTCTTGAGACAACTCTTTCCTTTGCTTCCTCTGGTCCATGTTGAGTGAGATACCACCATGTCACCAAACAGCAGCGAGTATCTGTAGCCCTCTATACAGGCCCACTCACTGATTCCAAGATTGTAGACACCTGTGATACTAATTAGTGGACACACCTTGATTTAATATGTCCCTTTTGTCACATTATTTTCAGGGGTACCATCATTTCTGTCCAGGCCTATTTCATGACTTTATTTTTTTTTTAAATTCTGTATAACATTGGTTGAAAAGCAATGTCTGAATTTCATTTGGTAATTTTCATAGTTTTGATTTATTATTATTACTTTTGTCAGATTCAAGTTATTTCTGGCACCATTGTGGGTTTTTCTGTCATTAAATGAGGGGGTACCAACAATTTTGACCACGTGTGGATCTCCGATCATAGATGCGGCTCACGTTGTCTTTTGTCTGACCGGCGATGATGATTTTACCGCTGATCAGAAGCAATGTTTTCCACGCTTTAATGCACAAACACCTGGGTTTGGGAGGCCGAACCTAAACAATAACACAATCTTCCTGGTGAAGTAGGAGTTCTGTACGTCTGCCAAACTTTACTGTTTTCTTCCATGTATAGCTGCTAAATCTTCTCTGTGGGTGTCCATCAAAAGAGGGGGGCTACAGGCTGGATTTGTTGACCCTGGAAGCAATGAAGACACATATGTTTTAATTTTCGGTGAGCTAGAGTGAGGGTATGACTTGCACCATCTTGTGTACTTTCTGGAACTGTACTATATGTTATAGTCTGTTGGTGGTTCAATAAAGTATTGCCACACTGTGTTACCCTCACCCTGTGTTGTCTGAGTAGCATTCTGCCCATAGGGTAGGAGTGTGGGTGTTCAGTAGGATGAGCCCTGGTCCATGTGGTCTTTCCAAAGACATATAAACACATGGGCCATGCACAAAGTGAACAAGTCTGTAGGACAGTGTCCACACCACCAAAAGACTGAAACACAGAAAAAGACAGTATCACAAATGTATAAAAATACTGTGCTGTAAAAAAGTAACAGTAATCAGCAAGTGCTAGCAAAAGACCATAACAAAACAGGGCATTTGGTTGATATATTTTTTGCAAAAAATGTATACTAAGCTGCTCCATCAAACGTCACGGCATACTCACACCAGAGCAGTCCCCAACTGATGTATTTAAAACCTGACCATGTGCATGGCACCCTTATGACCAGCATTCAGAAAGGCAATGCCCTATGTAGACACGCTGCAGAAGATAGCCCATATGTACATGTCCCACAAGGGAGAATTGGAGACCTCCCTAATCTTGCAGAAACAAGAAACCAATTGAATATAAACACATAGGCCATGCTCACAGTGAACAAGTCTGTAGGACACCGCCCACACCACCAAAAGACCGAAACACAGAAAAACACAGTATAAGGGTGGTTTCACATTTTTATACATTTGTTAGGGTGGTTTCACATTAGCGCTTTTTAAGCGCACACACGGCCGGGGGTAGCTCCGAACTTTTCGGATTTTGGCGCGCACGGCGCACCGTCAAAAGTGCGCAGCGCAGGTCAAAGCGCAACTAGCGCACGGCCTGCGCACGATCTGCGCACCCTATGCTAAAGATAGGGTGCGCCGATCGCAGGCGCCGCTGTCCGCTAGTAGGCGGCGCTACAAGCAAGGGGCGGGCACGCCGGGCAGAGAGCCGGCTCGGGGGCGGAGCTACCCCCGGCCGTGCGTGCGCTTAAAAAGCGCTAATGTGAAACCACCCTAACAAATGTATAAAAATACTCTGCTGTAAAAAAGTAACAGTAAACAACAAATGCTAACAAAAAGATGATAGCAAAACAGGGTATTTGGTTTTAACCCCTTAACGACCAGGGGTATTTTTGGTTTTACATTTTCATTTTTCCCTCCCCTTCTTTCCAGAGCCATAACTTTTTTAATTTTCCGTTTATATGGCCATGTGAGGGCTTATTTTTTGCGGGACGAGTTGTACTTTTAAATGACATCATTGGTTTTACCATATCGTGTACTCGAAAACAGGAAAAAAATTCCAAGTGCGGTGAAATTGCAAAAAAAGTGCAATCCCACACTTGTTTTTTGCTTGGCTTTTTTGTTAGGTTCACTAGATGCTAAATCTGACCTACCATTATGATTCTCCAGGTCATTACGAGTTCATAGACACCAAACATGTCTATGTCCTCTTTTATCTAAGTGGTGAAAAAAAATTCCAAAGTTTGCTAAAAAAAAAAAAAAAAAAAAAAAAATTTGCGCAATTTTCCGAGACCCGTAGCGTCTCCATTTTTCATGATCTGGGGTCGGGTGAGGGCTTATTTTTTCCGTGCTGGACTGACGTTTTTAATGACACCACATTTGTGCAGATACGTTCTTTTGATCGCCCGTTATTGCATTTTAATGCAATGTCTTGGTGACCAAAAAAACGTAATTCTGGCGTTTTTAATTTTTTTCTCGCTACGCCGTTTAGCGATCGGGTTAATCCTTTTTTTTTCTTGATAGATCGGGCGATTCTGAACGCGGCGATACCTAATATGTGTATGTGGGATTTTTTTTTTACTGTTTTATTTTGATTGGGGCGAAAGGGGGGTGATTCGAACTTTTAGGTTTTTTTAATTTTTTTTTATTTTTAAACATTTTTTTTTTTACTTTTGGCATGCTTCAATAGCCTCCATAGGAGGCTAGAAGCATGCGCAACCCGATTGGCTCTGCTACATATGGGCGATGAGCAGATCGCCCATATGTAGCAGATTTACTGCTGTGCTTTCAGCGCCGACCACCGGGCGGGTATTTTTATACGTTTGTTATACTGTGATTTTCTGTGTTTCTTTCCAAAAACAACCAGAAAGGTAGACGACAACACCAACTGACCTTCATGTCTCCACAAACACTTTATAGCATTTCCTAATTTTTACAGAAGAGTCATAAAATATGTTTTGAAAATCATGTTACCAATCATTTCACTCACAATGAAAAACAATGCTTTTTTTTTGTCTCCAGAAGCACAAGTGGCTTTTGATAGTATAAAGACTCTTCACTCCTGTATCATTACTGATCCATTTAAATTTTAAATAGCTTATTGTTGTCATTGTCATTGTTGTGAAAGAGGCAATGATCCTGTTGTCTTCACTGACCACAAAATATTTAGAATGTATCCATACGACAAAGAGATTTTCTGCAAGATAAGCACAATGGGCCTTGATTTTCTTTTCTTTTAGTTTTATAATTTCTTATTGGCCTAGTTAAAGAAACAGTAAGGCGATGCTTTGTCCAGAATTCTTGATGAACCTCAGGAGAGGGCTAACACTCTCTTTAATATTGCATGTCCTAAAAATTTCTTTGGAATATTGGACTTTAAGAAATTGTAAACAATGTTCAAAGATAAATACCAAAATGTCTCTTCTCTTAACCTTGCATTTAAGGACTTGGATCCCTTTTTAAGGAGGCTTTGGATGCAAAGACACAAATTATATGTCCCTGAATCTGCTCGACTGAAAGTCCTCAACACTAATTCACTATACTAAACTTTGGGGTGTGTGCCGCACCGGAACCCCCCTCTGCTCTCCGTGTAGCATTTATATTTTTTGCATTACATCATTGTGCCATTGTGTTTTCTATCTATGCTAACAAGTTGTTAGAACCATTCATCCTTTCTTTTCCATTGAGTGAGATAAATAACATATGGTTTTAGATCATTGCTTTTTGCTACGGTGATCCTTTATCTGTATCAGTGCCTATTGCCCACCTATATATATATACTAGCTGAAGAGCCCGGCGCTGCCCGGGCATAGTAACTAACTGTGGTTAGTTATAGAAAATTATAATTATCCTCCATCCCATAGTCCCGTGCCCATATACCCATCATACATGTCCTCCATCCTATAGTCGAGTGCCCATATACCCATCACACATCCTCCATCCCATAGTCCCATGCCCATATACCCATCATACATATTCTCCATCCCATAGTCCCAAGCCCATATACCCATCATACATATTCTCCATCCCATAGTCCCATGCCCATATACCCATCATACATATTCGCCATCCCATAGTCGAGTGCCCATACACTCATCACACATCCTTCATCTCATAGTCCCATGCTCATATACCCATCATACATATCCTCCATCCCATAGTCACGTGCCCATATACCCATCATACATAGCCGCCTTCTCATAGTCCCGTGCCCATATACCCGTCATACATATCCTCCATCCTATAGTCCAGTGCCCATATACCCATCACACATCCTCCATCCCATAGTCCCATGCCCATATACATATCCGCCATCCCACAGTCCCGTGCCCATATACCCATCAAACATATCCTCCATCCCATAGTCCAGTGCCCATATACATATCCGCCATCCCATAGTCCCGTGCCCATATACCCGTCATACATATCCTCCATCCCATAGTCCAGTGCTCATATACCCATCACACATCCTCCATCCCATAGTCCCGTTCCCATATACCCATCATACATATCCTCCATCCCATAGTCCGGTGCCCATATACTCATCACACATCCTCCATTCCATAGTCAACCATTATGAGATCATAATGAGCGGCGGCAGGGCTTGCAACCTTTGATGACATCAGCTTTGCCATGGCAACCATTGTGACATCATAATGATGGGCGGGGCTTGATACGCCCACACTGCTTCCCCAGTATGCAAATAGGGGCATTATGACATCACAATGAGGGGCAGGGCTTGACACACACACTTTTTCCCCCAGTATGTAGATAGGGGCAAAATTGTTTGGTGAATTGGAATGCGCGGAGTTAAAATTTCGCCTCACAACATAGCTTAGGACGCTCTCGGGATCCAGACGTATGACTGTGCCAAATTTTGTGGCTGTAGCTGCGACGGTGCGGATGCCTATCCCGGACATACACACATACACACACACATACATACACGCTTTGAGCTTTATATATTATATATATATATATATATATATATATATATATATATATATATCTCCTATATACACTCACTGGCCACTTTATTAGGTACACCTGTCCAACTGTGTGTTAAGACTTAATTTCTAATCAGCCAATCACATGGCGGCAACTCAGTGCATTTAGGCATGTAGACATGGTCAAGACAATCTCCTGCAGTTCAAACCGAGCATCAGTATGGGGAAGAAAGGTGATTTGAGTGCCTTTGAACGTGGCATGATTGTTGGTGCCAGAAGGGCTGGTCTGAGAATTTCAGAAACTGCTGATCTACTGGGATTTTCACGCACAACCATCTCTAGGGTTTACAGAGAATGGTCCGAAAAAGAAAAAAAATCCAGTGAGCGGCAGTTCTGTGGCCGGAAATGCCATGTTGATGCCAGAGGTCAGAGGAGAATGGGCAGACTGGTTCGAGCTGATAGAAAGGCAACAGTGACTCAAATTGCCACCCGTTACAACCAAGGTAGGCAGAAGAGCATCTCTGAACGCACAGTGCGTCGAACTTTGAGGCAGATGGGCTACAGCAGCAGAAGACCACACTGGGTACCACTCCTCTCAGCTAAGAACAGGAAACTGAGGCTACAATTTGCACAAGCTCATCGAAATTGGACAGTAGAAGATTGGAAAAACGTTGCCTGGTCTGATGAGTCTCGATTTCTGCTGCGACATTCGGATGGTAGGGTCAGAATTTGGCGTAAACAACATGAAAGCATGGATCCATCCTGCCTTGTATCAACGGTTCAGGCTGGTGGTGGTGGTGTCATGGTGTGGGGAATTTTTTCTGGGCACTCTTTGGGCCCCTTGGTACCAATTGAGCATCGTTGCAACGCCACAGCCTACCTGAGTATTGTTGCTGACCATGTCCATCCCTTTATGACCACAATGTACCCAACATCTGATGGCTACTTTCAGCAGGATAATGCGCCATGTCATAAAGCTCGAATCATCTCAGATTGGTTTCTTGAACATGACTATGAGTTTACTGTACTCAAATGGCCTCCTCAGTCACCAGATCTCAATCCAATAGAGCATCTTTGGGATGTGGTGGAACGGGAGATTCGCATCAGGGATGTGCAGCCGACAAATCTGCGCCAACTGTGTGATGCCATCATGTCAATATGGTCCAAAATCTCTGAGGAATGCTTCCAGCACCTTGTTGAATCTCTGCCACGAAGAATTGAGGCAGTTCTGAAGGCAAAAGGGGGTCCAACCCCTTACTAGCATGGTGTACCTAATAAAGTGGCCAGTGAGTGTATATGTGGTTTTCAGTGTGGATTACGATGATTTCCCCTTCCATTCTATTCACTTTTATTACACACTGCACTAAGTTTTTCCGCTATTTGGTTTCTCCTAAGATTTAATATACCGTATTGTACTTTACTAAATAAATTAGAGTTATTCAATTGGTGCACCTACTTTTTTTTCCTTTCTTACACTATCCCTTTCTTTGCTTGCTTAATGATTTATGGGGCATTGAAATTTTGATATATACACATGATGGGAGATATACACATGATGTGACTTATTTTATTCTTGTTTTTTTATATTATACAGTCATTTGTATCTCTTCTACTGTACAGTTATTGTATCTTCTTTACATATTCTGCTTTATGATATATGACTTTTTTCAAAAAAGAAAATATATATATATGGCTCATGTTGAAAATTGTTATATAATTCTTTGTTTCCTTAGGGTTGGTTTTTAACATTGTTTTATTTTATTTTTGATATATATTATTTATTCTATATGGCACTGACACCATTGTATTCAGTGCTATTTATTACCACTTTGATAATAAAGGTATTTTAAATACATATATTCTGTCATCCCTATTTTACTTTGATCACAGGTTCGGTTCTGTTCTTTGCTCGGTGTTTACTACTCTTCCGAATGGTCAACCATTCATCTATTTCCAGGGGGGGAAGCATCTGGCTAAATTTACACTTGTACCATGGATCTAGCAGAGTGGAAACCCAGTAGTTAGCACTATTTCAAACCCTATGAATACGGGCATCGTGTTGAAGATAAAACAGCAAAAAGGCGCTCATTTGTCAAGCGCTTCCACGAGATCTAAATCCATGCTGTGTTGGTGGCAGGGTAACACTGAAGGATGCTTTCTCCATTCCTTCCTCCAATCACAGACAACAGAGACCATGTCATTATCCTCTTGATCTCCTAACTGTTGCGAGTCCAACACCTCATCCTCCTCTATTTGTTCCTCTGCTCCTTCATCTTCACTTTTTCTGGTACCATGAGCCCCCCTTGACAGCTGTAAACTACCATCCTATGGCACCCTCTGGTGCGACGACAGTCCGGAAATTTGAGATATTGTAATCCCTTCTGCATCCTTTTCTGCTTCCAACTCTTCCTCTGGGACCTTCACCTCTTCACACAGACTATTTAAAGTGTGCTCCAGCATGTAGATGACTGAAATAGCGATGCTGATCATGGAAATGTCAGTGATAGCCATCTTAATAGCCATTTCAAAACTGTGCAGAAGGGTGCAGAGGTCAAAACTGAAATAGGCAAAACCAAATCAAATGTGAACAATAGCAAAAGAACACTTAGCTTGAGCATGCAGGGACTGAGCTGGAAACTAAGACCTCAGGAGGCAGGAAAAAATCACCAGCAGGGATAGAGGGAGTCGGCTGTCTTAAATCCAGTCAGAAACTCCCAATGTCCAATCGTCCTCCTCATTATCAGGTGGCAGGCCTCTGTTAATTAGATCAGCTCCATTACCTCCTGTAACCACCAGAGGGAGCCTGGAAAGAGAACTTGCGACCCCTCTGTCAATACAACCATCTCGACTACCTTCACCAGCAACCAGATATAGGCCAGAAAGTGAATTCACAACACCAGGCTATGAAAAAGGACATACAAGACCAGGGCTCATCACTGCAGCCACAGTCACTGCAACATATGTAAAGTGAAATTCCACCCTCTTAGAACATTGCAAATCAAACAGTTAAAAAGTAGGACGAAAGACCTCTGTAGCGATGCAACTTGATGACCTGCGGGGTGAGATCAGAGGAAGTGAGCACACAGTGACCGTGCTTTCTGGAGCAGCGCATCTAAGCTGGGATAGTGGCAGAGAAATTGCTGTACCACCAGGATGAGGACTTGACCCATACAAGGCAAGGGTGTGAGATTGCCATGGAGTAGGGCTGCCATCAAATTTGCACCGTTATTGCACATAGACTTCCCTGTCTTCCGGTTTAGTGGAGACAACCATTACATTATTGCATAATTAAACCATCTATCACAGGGTCACAAGATATAAATTACAAGTACTTGAATAATTACAACTATAACTGATATCCCTTGGCTTCATATCACCTGTAAAAATACAGCCAAATGCAAGGAAACCATCCAAACTTCATTGTGACATATTAGTGTAGCAGATGCAAATAACAAAAGGTATGATTATAATATGTACCACTCCATTATACTATGCTAATGGAATGGTATACAGGCCTGTGTGTTTTTTCTGTTCTGCATATGTCGCAGTGACATTTGGGAGGTTTCATTGCATTTCGCTGTATTTTTACAGGTGATCTATAGCCAAGGGATATCACTTATATTTGTAATTGTACATGTACTTGTACTTTATATCTTGTGACCCTGTAATAGATGGTTTCATTATGCATATTTTTATTAGTCATATTTTTTTGCCTATTTATACATTAGTGGAGCTCCACATGTCAGTTGTTGTTCATATGCACATTGTCTGGGGGTGTTGGGTGATCACCATGTTACATACATGCTTTTAAATGTTTTTAATGCCTTATCTTTGTATATCCGAGTTTTCCAATAAAGATATATACAGTTGTGGCAAAAAGTATTGACACCCCTGCAATTTTGTCAGATAATACTCAGTTTCTTCCTGAAAATGATTGCAATCACAGACTGAATATGAGTCAACAGTGTGATGCAGCAGCAAAAAAGGCAAATGCAATTCTAGGATGTATTAACAGAAGCATACAGTCTAGATCACGTGAAGTCATTATTTCCCTCTACTCCTCTTTGGTCAGACCTCATCTGGAATATTGTGTCCAGTTTTGGGCACCACATTTTAAAAAAGACATCAACAAACTGGAGCAAGTTCAGAAAAGAGTAACCAGAATGGTGACCGGTCTGCAAACCCTGTCTTATGAGGAAAGGTTGCAGGATTTGGGATTGTTTAGTATGCAAAAGAGAAGACTGAGAGGAGACTTAATAGCTGTCTACAAATATCTAAAGGGCTGTCACATTGTAGAAGGATCAACTTTATTCTCATTTGCACAAGGAAAGACTAGAAGCAATGGGATGAAACTGAATGGGAGGAGACACAGATTAGATATTAGAAAAAACTTTTTGACAGTTAGAGTGATCAATCAGTGGAACAAGCTGCCACGAGAAGTGGTGAGTTCTCCTTCAATGGAAGTCTTCAAACAGAGGCTGGACAGACATCTGACTGGGATGATTTAGTGAATCCTGCTTTGAGCAGGGGGTTGGACCAGATGGCCCAGGAGGTCCCTTCCAACTCTACGATTCTATGATTCTATGATTCTTTGGTATTATTATCTTCATTTAATTTGTCTTAAATGAAAAAACACAAAAGAGAATGAAGCAAAAAGCAAAACATTGATCATTTCACACAAAACTCCAAAAATGGGCCAGACAAACGTATTGGCACCCTCAGCCTAATACTTGGTTGCACAACCTTTAGCCAAAATAACTGCGACCAACCGCTTCCGGTAACCATCAATGAGTTTCTTACAATGCTCTGCTGGAATTTTAGACCATTCTTCTTTGGCAAACTGCTCCAGGTCCCTGATATTAGAAGGTTGCCTTCTCCAAACTGCCATTTTTAGATCTCTCCACAGGTGTTCTATGGGATTCAGGTCTGGACTCATTGCTGGCCACCTTAGAAGTCTCCGGTGCTTTCTCTCAAACCATTTTCTAGTGCTTTTTGAAGTGTGTTTTGGGTCATTGTCCTGCTGGAAGACCCATGACCTCTGAGGGAGACCCAGTTTTCTCACACTGGGCCCTACATTATGCTGAAAAATTTGTTGGTAGTCTTCAGACTTCATAATGCCATGCACACGGTCAAGCAGTTCAGTGCCAGAGGCTGCAAAGGAACCCCAAAACATCAGGGAACCTCCTCCATGTTTGTCTGTAAGGACCATGTTTTTTTTCTTTGAATGCCTCTTTTTTTCTCCTGTAAACTCTATGCTGATGCCTTTGCCCAAAAAGCTCTACTTTTGTCTCATCTGACCAGACAACATTCTTCCAAAACGTTTTAGGCTTTTTCAGGTAAGCTTTGGCAAACTCCAGCCTGGCTTTTTTATGTCTCGGGGTAAGAAGTAGGGTCTTCGTGGGTCTCCTACCATACAGTCCCTTTTCATTCAGATGCCGATGGATAGTATGGGTTGACACTGTTGTAGCCTCGGACTGCAGGGCAGCTTGAACTTGTTTGGATGTTAGTCGAGGTTCTTTATCCAACATCCGCACAATCTTGCGTTGAAATCTCTTGTCAATTTTTCTTTTCCAGCCACATCTAGGGAGGTTAGCCACAGTGCCATGGGCTTTAAAATTCTTGATGACACTGCGCACGGTAGACACAGGAACATTCAGGTCTTTGGAAATAGACTTGTAGCCTTGAGATTGCTCATGCTTCCTCACAATTTGGTTTCTCAAGTTCTCAGACAGTTCTTTGGTCTTCTTTCTTTTATCCATGCTCAATGTGGTACACACAAGGACACAGGACAGAGTTTGAGTCAACTTTAATCCATGTCAACTGGCTGCAAGTGGGATTTAGTTATTGCCAACACCTGTTAGGTGCCACAGGTAAGTTACAGGTGCTGTTAATTACACAAATTAGAGAAGCATCACATGATTTTTCGAACAATGCCAATACTTTTGTCCACCCTCTTTTTTATGTTTCGTGTGGAATTATATCCAATTTGGCTTTAGGACAATTCTTTTTGTGTTTTTTCATTTAAGACAAATTAAATGAAGATAATAATAACAAAGAATTTGTGTTTGCAATAATTTTCAGAAAAAAACTGAGTATTATCTGACAAAATTGCAGGGGTGTCAATACTTTTGGCCACAACTGTAGGTATACATTTTCTATATTGTATTAAATCTGGTGTGCATACCACTCTTTGGTCGTTTTCTCCCCAGTCTGCAACACTTTATTAGGCCTAACGATTTTTAAGTGAAAATATGGCCTTCTGAATAGCCACTGAAGCACCGTTTTAGCACAAGCGATTAGGACTAGCTAATTGGGCCTTGTGGCTGCAACACTATATTAGGCCAAGTGATTTTTAACTTGAAATCTGGCCTTCTGATTTGCCACTGAAACACAGTTGTTAGCACAATCGATTTGGAGTATCTGATGGGGTTTCCGGAGACTGCCACACAGTGTTTGAAGATTGATTTCACACAGGATAGGTTCACTTTCAGCACCATCTCTAGTGCAGGACAGAACTCTTTGCACAGTGACATTGAGCAAATGTGGCCAGCAAAATAAAATGTCTGCTTTTTATATGATTAGGGGCATGTGACTCACAGAAAACCTTGCGTCAATAAAGTTGTGGATGTTTCTGCACACTGATTGGTTGCCGGAAGTTAAAATAAGAAGAATAAAAAAATAAGAAAAAGCGTGTGCCACTGCTGCAACCTCTCCACATGCTCCTCTTACCTAGACACATCTCCTCCCATTCCCAAACATGTCCCTCTGTCCAGCATACAGCACCACTATCCTAGTCAAAGTAATAAAAAAAACAGGATGATTTCTGGAACAGTGACTGACTTTTGCCGACCTTGAGTAAAAATGCTTGTGAAAGCGAACACAAATCCGAATGTGCTGTGTTCGGGCTCAATTTGACATTGGCGAATGTTTTCCGACCATGTTCGCTCATCTTTAGCATTAACATAGAGAAGAAAGTGGATAGGCACATTCCGTCCCGTGCAAAATAATCCTTTATTGTGGCATCAAGTTACCAACAGCAGGCAGATAAAACCATGGAGCAAGTACAGATGACGATCGTTTCGCGCTTACATTGCGCTTCAACAGGTCATATTGGTAACTTGATGCCACAATAAAGAATCATTTTGCACGGGATGGAATGTGCCTATCCACTTTCTTCTCTATGGATATACAGACTATTTTCCTTGGAAGTGGTACCCGTGTTCCCTGATGTGTGTGCAGCTTCATTAACCTGAGGTCATACAGCTGTGCCTTTGTCCTGCTTTTTCTCTTCTATGGTATCATCTTTAGTATTAAGCTTAATTTAGCCCTGAAAACTGAAATTTGATAATGCACAGCATACTTTCATTATGGGAAAACACATGCACAACACCTACTTTGAAAAGTATTAACTGCTTATAAATCTTCATCTGGCTGTAATCCAGCCTGAATGCCAACACAGTTTAGAATATTTGCTAAATAATTGTAAAGTACTTTCATACCCTGTAAATAAATCTTGTTTACTTGCTTCAGGGTCAGGTGTTTGCAACTGGATTGTGCATTTCCAATGTAAAATTGACATATCAGTCATTTTCTGACATGGAACATCTAAGTGTGAGCTGTAGAGGAATACAAATATGTATTGGAAAGCTGCATGGATATCATGAGGGAAATAAGCAGCAGGATGCTTTTGACAAATATAAGGCATTCTGGAAATGTAATCCAATTTATTGAAACAATATTATTATATCTCGGTTGCTATAAAGTCCTTTTTTTCATTTTTCTTTCGGTAATACTTAGGACAGTCCATCCTTTATCAATGTTTTCTTAAATACAAAAAAGATTGTCACAAGTATGAATGCACCCTAATATTATATCCGTATGCATGCAGTTATTATGTGGAGCTGCCAGGCGGCTCAGTTGTTTGAGCTGTTGCCTTGGAGCATATTATTAGTCTTGATTAATATCTCACCACACTTGTCCAGCTATTTGTTATTATGTTTGCATTGTAACTTTGTCACAATTGAGTTGTTGCTGCCTAATTGAAATGACACAATTCTAAAAAACGTAAATATATTTTGTAGATACATGATTTCAATATTTTAACTGTATTTAAAGCGGTTCTCCAGGGATAATATATTAATGACTTATTTCCAGGAGAGAAAAAAAGGATAAAAAAGGCTAGCACACATATAATATTTAAACATGAGCTGAGCAATTTGCAGAGGGTCGACATTAAGCCGAATTTCATGAAATAAGCAGCTTCACTCAAATTCGAACAATCTGTGATTGACAAAAACAAAAATGAGATAATCAAATGTTAGGCATCGAGTTCCTGCCACTGTACAGGGGGAATCTCAAGCCATGTCCTCTGTGGTCTCCCATTCTTTTGCAACCACAGAGGCTCCTTCTCAGCAAAAATGTCAGTCCCAGCATCTTACTCAGGATAATGCTATGCGTCTGGTTGCTGCTGTCGCCCCACGTTCAGCTATAGCATTCTGCATTAATCAGCTGTGAGCAGATGCTCCTGGGACTAAGTCCTGCTTTTCTCCATCTGAGCATGCCCGTGAGGTGACCGCTCATTGGTGACCAGAGGCCACATGCTGAGGTCCTCAAGCAGGTCAGAATGGGCCATCAGGAAGGTCTCGGAAGGCTGCGGTTATAAAAGGATCGCACGGCCGCATGGGCGTGCGCTAGTATAGACAATATAGAGTGAGTGTTGTATGCATGTATGAATGTCTCTGGTGACTGAATCATTATGAAACCGCTACCCTTGGTATGCATATGTTGATGAGCCTTGCCAGGTAGTGCCTAGACTCATAGGGCAGGTAGGAGGCAGAGTCTGGGCCTAGCTTCAGCGCCAGTAGTGGATTTGCCTATACGCCACTGTGCACTTGGTCTGCCCTTCACAGTAGTCAGCGTCTATTAGTGGCATTCACAGGTGCGTTGCCGTGTGCCGAATGGGTCTAGAGAGGCTCTTAAACTGCATCTTTGGGGCAGAGTCTTGTGACCTTACACTAACGCTGACTCACCTGTGACAGTTAACAGGGTACGGCATCTGTGTTATGTGGTACCGTGACTCTGTGAAGCAACAGAGCCCATCACTACTACATACTGGGTGGCGTTTAACTCACGGGTGTCCAGTGCGATACAGCCATTTAGTGTCTCCCATTACTGAGCACAGTTAACATCTCTGCACGGTGGACCCCGGGCTGTTAATGCACCTTATTACCATCTTTTTATTATTTAGTGCATTCCGCCAGCCCTAACATTATACTTGCAATGGCGGATGAACAGCGACTACAGCGATACATCCAGCAGCTGGAGGGCAGGTTGTCAGCTCTCGAGGGTACAACATCAGCCATGGATGTTACCGCAGTTGCTGTTCAGGCTGCTAGCGTGGCTGCAGCTAGTTTGTCCACTGTCACCCCTGTTCCGACCCTATCCCGCCTCCCGCTGCCATATAAGTTTTCTGGTGATAGCAATTTGTGTAGGGGGTTTGTGAGCCAGTGTGCTATACACATTGAACTCCTGGCTGCACATTTCCCCTCAGAGTGGGCCAAGGTGGGATTCATAGTATCCCTCCTGTCAGACAGGGCGTTGGAGTGGGCAACACCGCTGTGGGAGCGTGACAAGCATGTGGTACAGAGTGCTCCGTGGTTTCTGAGCACTCTGAAACAGGTCTTTTTGGGGCCTTGAGTCACCCATTACACGGCGCTCCAACTGCTGGCACTGACACAGGGCTCGTCCATGGTCAGCCATATTGCCATCCACTTCCGAACTTTAGCATCTGAACTGGAGTGGCCAGACAAAGTCCTTATCCCTGTATTTTGGAGGGGACTGGCTGACCATGTGAAAGACGCTTTGGCCACTAGGGCGATTCCCACCACACTGGAGGAGCTAATTGCGGTGTCAACTCGCATAGACGTTCGGTTTAATGAGCGGAGGTTTGAGTGAGCCAAGTGTAGGCAGAGGTTTCAGCTGGCTCCCACCTTTGCCCAAACTCTGGAATCTCCGGTCCAGGCATCCGAGCCACATAAGGCCATGGAGGTGTCACAAGCAGAATCTAAATCCCTAACCGCTCGTGCACTCAAGGTCTGTCATGTCTTCCGGCAGTCAGGACATCTTGCCTCCAGATGTCCTCAGAGGTCGGGAGAATGTCCCTGTTTAGTGACCGCAGGAGGTGGTTCACTGGAAGCAGCGGCACTTTCCTCCAAACTGTCCTTCAAGGAGACAATTACCATTGGCCCATCCACCCATATAGTAGAGCTTTGTGTGGATTCTGGGGTGGAGGGCAACTATATGTCTTCTGCCTTAGCCCGACGGCACGCAAATCCTATGGTGATGCACGTCAAACCAGTGACCATACGGGTGATAAATGGGTTGACACTGCCCTCATAGATAACTCATCAGACCATCCCATTTACTCTATCCATGTGTCCATCTCATCAGGAAATCATCTCCCTGCTAGTCATTCCCGAAGGGAATTGATGAGGTCCTCTTAGGGATACCATGGCTACTCTACCACTCCCCTCATATAGAGTGGTCCTCAGGGAGAATTCTGGGATGGAGTAAATTCTGTGAGGGTAGATGTCAGAGGGACTGCGTTCAGGTTGCTACTCCAGAGGCACCCACAGATCTTTCCTCTGACCCCAAGCAATATTGGCCCTATGTGGACATGTTCTCCAAGAAGGCTGCGGAGACCCATCCGTCTCACTGCCCCTATGACTGCCCTATTTGACCTCTTGCCTGGTGCTGAGCCTCCCCAGGGTTGAGTTTATCCACTCTCTCTCCCAGAGATGGAGGCAATGACTCAGTACATCCAGGAGACTCTGGCAAGAGGATTCATTGGGAAGTCAGTGTCACCTGCAGGGGCGGAGTTCTTCGTGCAGAAAAAGAATGTAAAACTACATCCATGCATAGACTACAGGGGTCTTATCGTCATCACCATTATGAACAAGTACCCACTGCCCCTGATATCTGAGCTATTTGATAGGTTGCGTGGAGCGAGGGTTTTTGCTAAACTTGATTTGTGGGGTACTTGCAACCTAATTCGCATCTGTGAGTGGGACGAATGGAAGACGGCATTTAACACCAGGGACGGACACTATGAATACCCGGTGATGCCCTTCAGGTTCTCTAATGCCTCTGCCATCTTCTAAGACTTTGTGAATGACGTCTTCCGGGATATGCTCACCACCTCGGTCATAGTCTATCTGGATGATATTCTCATCTACTCTCCAGATATAGACTCACACCTGAAATATATTTGCGAAGTCTTCGACCTCCTATGGGCAAACTCCCTCTATGCCAAGTTGGAGAAGTGTGTGTTTGAGCAGGAGTCCTTGCCTTTCCTGGTCTATATCATCTTCGCCCAGGGATTGGCCACAGATCCTGCCAAGCTACAGGCGGTGATGGATTGACAGGAGTCCCATTCCCTCAAAGCGATGCAGCGCTTTATGGGGTTTATTAATTATTATCACAAATTCATTCCCCACTTCTCAACTTTGGTAGCTCCCTTGGTGGGCCTCACCAAGAAGGAAGCAAATCCCAATTTGTGGTCGGAGGAGGTCTCCAAGTCCTTCCTCTCTATCAAGTCACATTTCGCTAGCGCTCCCATTTTACATCGCCCCGATGTAGGTAAACCATATATTATGGAGGTGTTTGCCTCATCCGTCAGTGCTGGAGCAGTCCTGTTCCAAAAGGATGCTCAAGGTCGTAAGCATCCTTGCTTCTTCTTTTCTAAGATCTTCTCAATGGCAGAGAGGAACTATTCCATCGAGGACAGGGAGTTGCTAGCCACGAGGTTGGCCTTTTCGGACACCTCCTGGAGGGGGCTCCCTATCCCTTCCAAGTGTACATAGACCACAAAAAAATTTTTATTTACAAATCGCCCAGCAGCTAAAATCTCACCAGGCTACATGGTCCTTGTTCTCCCGGTTGCACTTCACACTCCACTGTCTGGGGAGAGGAACATTTATGCCGATGCTCTCTCCCGCTCCATAGTGTCATCAGAGAAGGAGGAGCCTTGGCTAATTGTCCCTTTTGATAGCCTGAGGACCATGGCCCCGGTTTCGCTTGAGTCTGTGAACCCGGGTAAGACTTTTGTGCCACCTAATCAGTGACCGGAGGTTCTCTCTTGGGCTCACTCATCCAGGGTGGGTAGACATTTTGGGACCAAGAGGACATCTGAGCTTTTGGCGAGGATGTACTGGTAGCAGCATATGCCCCGTGATGTTGGAGACTATATTCGGGCGTGTGTCTCCTGCGCCAAGAATAGGTCTTCTCGGGAATGGCCTGCTGGGCTACTTTACCCCCTGCTGGTGGCAGACAGGCCCTGGGAAATGGTCAGGATGGACTTTGTGGTGGGCTTACCCAAGTCTCGTAGCTGCACCATTCTCTGGGTAGTCACCGACCATTTCTCCAAAATGGTGCACTTGGTGTCTCTTCCGTGGGTGCTTTCTGCACGGGCCTTGGTGGCATTGTTCATTAAGCACATTTTTCACCTTCAAGGTATACCTGACAAAATTGTCAGTGACCAGAGTCCCCAGTTTGTGTCTCAGTTCTTGAGAGAGCGTTGTCGCCTACTCATCATTGAGCTGAATCTCTCTTCAGCTTACCATCCCGAGATGAATGGGTTGGTAGAGAGGGCCAACCAGACCCTGGTCACATATCTGCGACATTATGTTTCGGCCAGGAAAGATGACTGGGCATCCTTACTACCGTGGGCGGAGTTTGTGCTGAACAACACAGTAGCCGATTTAACTGGACAAACCCCATTCCTCCTTAACTACGGCAAGCATCCGTGGGTTCCTGTGCCAATGCCCATGTCTTCCACTAGCTCTAGGGTGGCAGACTGGGCAGTGGAGGCACATGACATTTGGGACTGCACACAGGATACCATTCAGGCCTCCAAGGAGAGAATGAGGGTTTCCGCAGATGCTAACCGGCACCCCGCTCCGACCTTTGCTCCTGGTGACTTAGTATGGCTTTCTGCCCATAATATCAGGCTGCAAGTTGAGTCCTCTAAGTTTGCACCTTGCTATATAGGCTCCCTCAAGGTCCTGGAACAAGTTAACCCTTGTGGTCTATCATCTGGCGCTTCCTCAACGCCTAGGTATCACCGACACCTTTCATGTGTCCTTCCTAAAACCTGTTAACATGTCCCGGTTTTCCTAGTCATCTGCCGGGACATCGGGTTTGTCTATGGACGATTATGAGGTGAAGGCCATTGTAGGGTGCAAGGTGGTACGTGTCAAAAATACTATCTGGTGGACTGGAAGGGTGATGGCCCAGAGGACAGGATCTGGAATCCTGTTGAGCACATTCGTGCTCCTCAGCTCATTGCAGCTTTTGAGCATAGCGAGGCCCAAGGAGGGGGGTAATGTTAGGTGTTGAGTTTCCCTCAATGCACAGGGGGAACTCAAGCTTTGTCCTCTGTGGTCTCCCATTCCTCTGCAGCCACAGAGGTTCCTGCTCAGCAGAGACATCGGTCCCAGCGTCTTACTCAGGCTAATTCTATGCTTCTGGTTTCTGCTGCCACCCCTGGCTCAGCTATAGCATTCTGCATAAGTCAGTAGCGAGCAGACACTCCTGGGACTAAGTCCTGCTTTTCTCCATCTTAGCATGCCCCTGAGACAACCACTCATTGGTGGTTGGAGGTCACATGCTCAGGTCCTCAAGCAGCTCAGATTGGGCCATCAGGAAGGTCCCGGAATGCTGCCATTATAAAAGGATCGCAAGGCCACACATATAGACAATATGGAGTGTGTTTTGTATGCTTGTATGAATGTCTCTGGTGACTGAGTCATTATGAAACCCCTACCTTTGGTATGCATGTGTTGATCAGCCTTGCCAGGTAGTGCCTAGTAGGAGGCAGAGTCAGGGCCTAGCTTCAGTGACTGTACGCCACTATGCACTTGATCTACACTCCACAGTAGCCAGCGTCAATTTGTGGCGTTCGCAGGTGCGACACCATGCGCCTAGTGGATCTAGAGAGGCTCTTACCCTTGCATCTTTGGGGCAGAGTCTTGTAACCTTACACTAGTGCTGACTCAGCTGTGCCCTGTGACAGTTAATAGGGTACGGCATTTGTGTTATGTCGTACCGTGGCTCTTTGAAGCAACAGAGCCCGTAGTTATTACATAGTGGGTGGCGTTTAACCCACGTGTGTCCTGTGCGATACCGCCATTTAGTGTCCGCCATTACTGAGCAGCAGTTAAAATCTATGCATGGTGGACCCCAGGCTGCGAGCGCACCTTATTGCCATCTTTTATTATTTGGTGCATTCCGCCAGCCTTAACACAGACAGCCAAAACAGTTGAATGGAGGTCTCAAAAGCCATAACTAGTAGCCCACAGGTAGATGAGGAATCATAAGGAGATAGCCCACTTTCAAATATGTGGCCTGTATTTTTTTTTTTTTTGCGCAGCTAAATTCTGTCAATAAGTAGGCTAAGACACAGCAAAAACAATCTATAAAGGCCTGAAATGGCACAATTTTGAGCACAATGATATGTGATCCGTGTGGCGGACAAAACCCAGTGTAAAATATTTGCCCTTTAGCTAAATATTTTTTTGTCAGCTAAATATTTTTTGGGCAGCAAAAATGGTGTCAAGAAATTATATAACACACTCCAAAAAATTTTTACGGTACCACAAATATGGCAGAATTTTATGCGCATTCAGATGTGATGGCTGGGACAAGAAACCCGTTTAAAATAGTTGGATTTTCATGCTGTGCTATGAAAAGGATCTGGCTGTAGTCTGCAGTGTCAACAAGCAAATGGAGAAAAAAAGGGGGCTCTGGATTGCTTTGGAATAAAATAATCAGGATTAATATGCAAACAAAAATGTTCCTGCCCTCAGATACCAGGGGCTATGTATATGCGGTCAATATATGTAATAGGCAGCAGCAGACAGTAATGGAATGGAGCTTCTTGATGTATGCAAAGATATCTATATACCCACATACAGTGCATGCATGCCTTGCACTGATATATAACCATATTTACTGACCTGCCTACCTAGCACTGCAATCTATATACCCCGTAATTAGTCCTTAGAAGGACTGTTGGTTTAGCTGGGTTTATGTGTTCTATGATGGCATACCCACACGAACATATAAACCCACAAATCTGACCCAATCTCAGCAGCAACTCTCCCTACACTGTAATGGAAAACGTAGCTGAATGTGACGAGCAGGGAGGTGGCAGGTCTCTTGTAGACCTGATGACACTGTGCGGCCAGCCAATCACTGTAATATCACAACCAAGATGGCTGCGGCATTAGAGTGCATGGCAGGCAATCCCTGCATGTTGACTAGCACTCTAAATAGCGCCAAACATGCAGGGCGGGGACTCGAATTCCTGACGAGCAAACCCGGAAATGCTTGGCACTTGTCGAGTGCAGCTGGTACAGTGATGCTTGGGAGGGTAATGAGCATTAATGAGTATGCTCGCTCATCACTAATTAATAATTATGGTAATCCTAACTGACCTAAATTATTTCAAGTCAGATATTAAGAAAACTTGTGTATTTTTATATAGTGTATGTAAACTTCTGGTTTCATCTGTAGCTAATTGGACCTGATGGCTGCACCAGTATAGTAGGACTAACAATTTTTAAGTGGAAATCGGGCCTTCTGATTTGCCACTGAAACACATTTTTATCACAAATGATTTGTTATAGATAATTGTTCCTCGTGGCTGCACCGCAATATTAGGCCTAACAATTTATAAGTGGAAATCTAGCCTTCTGATTTGTCTTTGAAACAGTTTTATAACAATTTGGAGTATCTAATTGGGCATCACGGGTGCACCACAATATTAGGCGTAACGATGTTTGCATGGAAATCTGGCCTTCTGATTTGCCACTGAAACACAGTTTTAGCACAAACTATTTGGAGTAGCTAATTGGCCTTTCATCATACAACCCAGTGTTAGTCTTAACAATGTTTAAGTGGAAATCTGGCCTTTGATTTGTCACTGAAACACAGTTTTAGAACAAATGATTTGGAGTAGCCTCCAGAGACTGCCACACAGTTTTTGCACAATCTACTTTGATGCTGTAAAATCCATTTCACATAGGACAGGATCCTATCTATTTAACTGATAAGTTCACTTTCAGCACCAGCACTAGTGCAGGAGCAACCTCTCTGCACTGTGACACTGAGAAAATGGCACCAGCAAAACAATATGTCTGTTTTATATATGGCCAAGGACATGTGACTTCAGTAGCAAATCATGGAAGGTCTAGTGTCATGACATTGTCCATGGTTTCTACACCCTTATTGGTTGCCGGAATCAACACACATAACGTTAAGGGGAAAAAAAGTGCGCGCTGCTCCTGTAATCACTTTACGCGCTCATGTAACCTTTCTGCACCTCCTCCCCTCATCAAACACACCCCCTTGTCTCCCCTGGTCATCATACAGCACCACTATCCTAGCCAAAGTATTAGCGGAAACGCGATGATTTAACGAACTGTGACCGAATTTTGCCGAATTTTTTTCAGTAAAAATGCTCGAAAAAAGCGAAAATGAATCCAAATGTGCCGAATTTTAGATTGGTGAACATTTTCATTAATTTGTAATGGACACCACAATTTGTAAAAACATTTATTTTCAAAGTGGAAATATCCAAAATGTACCTGAAAACTACTGTAGTCTCATGGCATGCTCACATTGGAAAAAAAAAAATATTTTTTAAATTTCAAAATTGTTTGAAAAAGTTTATGGGTGCCATTTGCGGAGCCCGCAAGGTACTAGAATAAGTTACATCCGAAATTACTTTGAAACACATGTAGAGGTGGGGGCGGAATCGCTGTAGCTGTACTTTTTTCCAGTTCAGGTATTACCTTCACTTTCATTTGATCACATTTGGATATGCAATATGGCTTTAATAACAGATGTATCACTCTTTGGATAATGCAGATATATAGCAGACATTTATTAGACATCCTAGTTTTTACTTTCTTTGCAAATTTTTCAGCTTTATAAAAACCCAGCTTCCTCTAACCTTGTGCCAAAAAACAGCAGCAATTAATTCTTCTACAATATGCCACTTCCTAATACTCTCATAGTAAAGTGTTTTCAAAGTGCCATTTCCTTAGTTGAAAATGTAAATAAGAAATGTCAGTTAACAGGAATAGTGGAGGTCAAGATAAGGTCTTATAAACCAAGTACCGTATATACTCAAGTATAAGCCGACCCGAATATAAGCCGACCCCCCTAATTTTGCCACAAAAAACTGGGAAAACGTATTGACTCGAGCATAAGCCTAGGGTGGAAAATGCAGCAGCTACTGGTAAATTTAAAAAATAAAAATAGATACCAATAAAAGTAAAAATAATTGAGACATCAGTAGGTTAAATGTTTTTGAATATCCATATTGAATCAGGAGCCCCATATAATGCTCCATACAGTTCATGATGGCCCCATAAGATGCTCCATACAAAATACACCCCATATAATGCTGCACAAAGGTTAATAATGGCCCCATAAGATGCTCCCTAGAATAATATGCCCCATATGCTGCTCCATAAAGGTTATGACCCCATAAGATGCTCCATAGAATAGGCCCCATATGCCGCCCCCATAAGATGCTCCATAGATTATTCCCCCATATGCTGCACCCATAAGATGCTCCATAGATTAAGCCCCAATATGCTGCCCCCATAAGGTGCTCCATAGATTATGCCCCAATATGCTGCCCCTATAAGATGGTCCCTAGATTATTCCCCCATATGCTGCCCCCATAAGATGCTCCATAGATTATTCCCCCATATGCTGCCCTATAAGATGCTCCACAGATTATACCCCTATATGCTGCCCCATAAGATGCTCCATAGATTATGCCCCAATATGCTGCCCCTATAAGATGCTCCATAGATTATGCCCCTATATGCTGCCCCTATAAGATGCTCCATAGATTATATCCCTATATGCTGCCCCCATAAGATGCTCCATAGATTATACCCCTATATGCTGCCCTCATAAGATGTTCCATACATTATGCCCCCATATGCTGCCCCCATAAGATGCTCCATACATTATGCCCCCATGTGCTGCCCCCATAAGATGCTCCATACATTATGCCCCCTTGTGCTGCCCCCATAAGATGCTCCATACATTATGCCCCATGTGCTGCCCCCATAAGATGCTCCATACATTATCCCCCCATGTGCTGCCGCTGCTGCACTTAAAAATAAAAATAATAACATACTCACCTCTCCGTCGCTGGAGCCAGGTGCCGCTGCTTGCTGCTGTGTGGCATGTCATCTGTCAGTGACGTTCAGATTGCAGGAGACACGGCGTGCACTAACATCTCACCACGCCCTCAACTGTCTGAACTTCACTGACAGATGACGTGCCAGACAGCAGCAAGCAGCGATGGACCCAGACAGGTGAGTATTGCTATACATACCGGTCCTGGCACGGTCTCTGCATCTCCCAGCTTCTCCACGATCTCCCTTCCTGCCTTCAATGGTCATGTGGTACCACTCATTACACCTCATGAATATGAGCATATTCATGAGTGTAATGAGCGGTACCATGTGACTGCTGAAGGAAGGAAGGGAGATCGCGGAGAAGCTGGGGGCTGCAGAGACTGAGCCAGGACCGGTAAGTATGACCTGACATCCCCGCTCCCCCTCCCCCACCGACCCCCTGGTGTATATGACTCAAATATAAGCCGAGAGGGGACTTTCAGCCCAAAAAAATGGGCTGAAAATCTCGGCTTAGATTCGTGTGTACGGTAACATTTCAGAGAGAGCTTCTCATAGGATTGCTAGAGAGGCAAATCAGAACTCCCACTTGTCTGCAAAATACTTTCAGAAAGATTTAGCAGGCTCTGGAGTTGTGGCACATTCTTTGACTGCTCAGAGACACCTGCACAACTATGGCCCTTATGGCACTGTCATCAGAAGAAATGTTTTGCTTTGAGGTTGTGTTGCAGCCAAAGTCACAAGGAACATTTCATTGGTAGAGGGAAGAATGGAGTCAATGAAATTTCAATAATTTCTTGATACAAACATAACACCATCTCTAAAAAAAAATGAAGTTGAAAACAGGATGGCTAAACAATAGAGTTGAGCGAAACAGGTTGGTCAGATTAAAAAATCGCCGACTTTCGTCAAAGTCGGGTTTCGCCGATCAAAACACGACCCTAGCATGAGATCGGCCATGAGGTCGCCGATCAGCGTGCCAAAGTCGCGTTTCAAATGATGCTTTCAGCGCCTTTTCTCACCCAATGATGGAGGATGCACACTGTGGGCAACGCGATGACATGCGCAGCAGTCAGTACCATCTTAGAGAAGGGCATTAAAGTGATTGGCTGGCTTTGTGTGGCGTCACAGTGGGAATAAAAGGCTGTGAACGCCAACCGCCATCTTACTTCTGCCGATCTTACAATAGGGAGAGGTGCTGCTGCTGATTCAGAACAGGGAGAGCATAGGCAGGGAAGAAGAAAAAAAAACTGCTTCTGCTGAAAGTGCTTTTCACTGTACAGTTAGTGTGCAGTGAAAGGGGAGGATTTTTGTTGTGTGCAGCAGCGCTGGTGTTGATTAGGCTGCCTTTTAAGGCTACCTGCTAGCTGCATTGCTGTGTGGACACTACTGTTCAAATTGCTTTTTTCAAAGCACTCCAAATTTTATTATTTTGTCCTGGTGAGTTACTGAGCGTTCATTTTTTCCCATACCGTCTAGCGGTGTACGCTCCTCACACACTACCACGTACCGGCTGGTATCATGGACAAATACAAGCTATCTGGGTGTGACTCTGGAAAAAAAAAGCCAAGGAGTTTTTCCAGACCTACACCTTAGAGTCCTGTCCATTTTTCAAACAGTTTCGCATATCTACTGTTTTATTATGGTCAAAACTAGACAGAGACAGCGTGTGTCAGTCCGTATACAAATACACGGAGCTTGAGAATTTTACATACACACATCGTACAGCGTTGTACGCTCCTCACACACTACCATGTACCGCCTTCTAGCACGGACAAATAGAAGCTACCTGTGTGTGACTCTGGAAAAAGAAGCTGAGGAGTTTGTCAGTTTTTCCAGACCTACACCTTAGAGTCCTGTCCGTTTTTCAAACAGTTTCGTATATCTGCTGTTTGATTATGGTCAAAACTAGACAGAGACAGCGTGTGTCAGTCCGTATACAAATACACGGAGCTTGACAATTTTACGTACACACATCGTATAGAGCTGTCCGATTCTCCAACAGTATTGTATATCTGCCGTTCGCATTGCAGTCACTTTTATACCTAGTCAGCGTGTGTGTGTGACACTCCGTAAATACCTATACAGAGATTGTTAGTTGCACAAAAATCATATACAGCTGTACACTTCTGATACAGTTCCGTATATCTGCTTGTTGGATTACGGTCCAATACATACTGTGAGAGCGTCGGTGACTAACATAATATATACGTTGATTAAATTTGTTTAATACACCTTACACAGCTGGACGCTCCTCATACAGTACCATCTCTCTGCTGGTATTTTTGGTACATTTTCCCAAACATGAGGAAGTATGGTGGAAGAGGCCGCGGACGTGGACAGGGGGGCGCAGCTGGTACTGATGGTGGTGGTGCATCGGCTGGTTCTGGCAAAAGCACAATAGCAGCTAAGGCAGGAGGTGTTGAGCCTGTGTCATCCTCTGGCCCAAGAAGGCCTGTAAGGTTGCCTTTTCTTGGAGTAGGAAAACCGCTTTTAAAGCCGGAGCATCAGGAACAGGTTTTGGCGTACATTGCCGAAACAGCCACCAGCTCTATTGCCTCCTCTTCTGAACGGTCGAAACCTGCAAGCACGGAGTCATCAGTGCAGGGTTCTGGTCATAAAAACCCCCTTTTATTGTGTCCTTCACCCCCACCAAAAGTTAAGGATGCGGCCGCCCACACTTCAGATTACTCTATGGAGCTCTTTTCACATACCATGCCTGGGTTATCCAGTCAAATCCTGAATTCCCCAGTCCAAGATGAATTTACATGGAGTGCACTGATGCACAGCCACTAATAGATGATTCTGCTGGTACATTGACCCACAGCACTACATTGCCCTCGCAGTCTATTGAGCCAGAACCTGACCCTGATGAAACCCAGGTGGTCCTTCCCGCATGCTATATCACCTTACATGGTGACACAGAGGAAAGTAAAGAGGAAGGTGCAGATGACTTTGAAGAGGAGGTGATGGATGACCCAGTTCTGGATCCGGATTGGCATCCATTGGGGGAGGAGGGTGGCACTGGCAATAGTTCAGATAAGGAGAAGGATCCACAGCAGGCATTGACATCACAGCAGCGGTTATCTAGCAGGCCCATAGCTGTCCTAAAACGTGGAACAAAAACTAAAAGAGTCGCAGGACAGCTTGACCAGACGGTCAACTTAGCACAGCATGCAAGGCCAGAAAATGTTTACCATAGCAGGAAGCAGTGTGGCACTTCTTTGTCCAAAATCCTACTGATGAGGCAAAGGTTACCTGTAAGAAGTGTGGAAGGACCTTTAGCCGAGGTAAACAACTCAGAAATTTGAATACCAGTTGCATGCTTAGACATTTAATCAACATGCACTTGCAAGCGTGGACGGACTACAAAACCTCAGGTAGCACATGTGCACCTGCTCCGACTGAAGGTAGCCAACAACGCTCCATCACTACCCCCACTGTAAAACCACCGCCACCATTAAGCACACCACCAGCACTAAATGTGGAGTTGTCATCGCAAGGCCAAAGCACTCAGGGAATCACAATGGTTTTGCAACACAACACTGAATCTAGGCCATCATCACCAATACCATTACCAAACCCCTCTCACTCCATCCGGTCCACTGCTACTTCCCCCATATGCAGCTCTCCAGTCCAGCCCACCCTACCAGACACTCTGAGTAGGACAAGAAAGTACTCATCCTCTCATCCGCGTACACTGTTTGAATGCCTACATTGCCAAACTACTTAGAGATGATGCCCTACCGTTTGGTTGAAAGCGAAGCTTTCCGTGACCTCATGGCCTACGCTGTACCACACTATGACCTACCCAGTCCGAACTTCTTTTCTCGAAAAGCCATCCCTGCCCTCCACCGGCATGTGAAAGACCGCATTGCCCATGCACTAAAACAGTCAGTGAGTGGAAAGGTGCACCTCACAACAGATGCATGGACCGGTAGGCATGGCCAGGGCCGTTACGCCTCCATCACTGCGCACTGGATTAATGTGGTGGATGCAGGCTCCACTGGGGACAGTGGCGGTGGAACACTGCTGTCTAGCCCACGGTATAGGAAACAGTTGGCTGTAGGCTTTTGCTCCTCCTACTCCTCGTCTATCAGTGAAAGCTTGTCCACAGAGCACAGTCGCATGAGCACTTCATCCGCAGCTGCACATGGTTGAGAGGCTGTGCGAACAGAGGCAGGCTGTAATGCATTTGTGGGAGGATACACGGGCAGGCAGTTTGAGGGAAGACATAGAATTGTCGGGTGTGCAATGGTCAAAGCTGAAAGACCTCTGTAAAGTCCTTCAGTGTTTTGAGGAATGCACATGGCTGGTAAGTGCAGACAACGCCATCATAAGCATGAGCATCCCACTTATGCGTCTGCTCATGCAAAGTTTGACGCATATTAAGGATCAGGCGTCTGCAGCAGAGGAGGAGGAGGAGGGAAGCTTTGATGACAGTCAGCCATTGTCTGGTCAGGGAACTGTCCTGGATGACGTGGAGGAAGAAGAGGAAGTGGAGGAGGATGAGGGGGATGATTATTTTGGCAGGAGGATGTTTCTCAGGGGGCAAGAGAAAATGTTAGTGTTCCAAGGTCAGGTACAGTGTTTGTGCGTGACTGTAGGGATGTGGATTTGCCAGAAACTGCTCCTCCACCCACCACGGACAGTGCATCATTGACACCTGGAACATTGGCCCACATGTGTGATTATGCCTTGCGGATCCTAAAAAGGGACCCCCGCATTGCCAAAATGATGAGGGATGACGACTACTGGCTGGCCAGCATCCTCGATCCACACTACAAAGGCAAATTACACAACATCATGCCACAGGAGAACCTAGAGATAATATTGGCAAACAAGCAAGCAACTCTGGTAAACTGTTTGTTTGAGGCTTTCCCAGCACACAGGAGCGGTGCTGGTTCTCCCATGAGCCGCAGTGGGCACAATGGAAGAGGTGTTAGTGGTGCACACAGCAGAAGAGGTGTTGGAGACAGGGGTTTAATGACCATGTTGTGGAATGATTTCTCAAGTACCACTCACATGACAGCAAATACTGCATCGATTAAAAGTGACAGGAGGCAGCAGTTGTCAACTATGGTTGCAAACTACTTTTCCTCCCACATCGATTTTCTCCCTCACAGGTCATTCCCCTTTGACTATTGGGCCTCTAAATTGAACGCATGGCATGAATTGGCACAATATGCCTTACAAGAGCTCGCTTGCCCTGCTGCTAGTGTGTTATCTGAAAGAGTCTTCAGTGCTGCTGGATCAATCCTGACAGAAAAAAGGATCCGTCTGTCGACCTCAAATGTTGATGATCTAACCTCCATTAAAATGAACCATGCATGGGTTTCAAAGGATTTTGTCCCACCTTCCCCTGATGACACATAGGTTACCAGAAAAGTGCCTCAATTTTTTCCTCCTCTTCCTCGGACTTGCCCAATTATGCCCTTTGCAGCAGCTGAATGTCCAGCCAACACATCAACATATGACAATTTTTAAACCTCCCTAACTGGGCTGCCCACCCGCCCAAGGGCTGGGATCAACACCTGGTGCACCCGGGCAAGTGCCGTTGCTCTGAACAGGTGGATGGGCCCACTGATGGCCGACGGCAATGGCACAGGGCCCCTCATAGTACAATACAGTGTCTCATTCGGTGGGAGGGCCCACTCACCGTCAGACACAAAAGCGTACTATGAGGGGCCCTGTGCCAGTACCGTCAACCACGATTGTGCCCCCCTGCTTGGTCATGGCCACAGCACTTGCAATTTGCAATACTTACCTCTCCCTGCTCCACCGCTGTGTAGTCTGGGCAGTTAAATCCTTCACAGGGACGGCCACTAAAAATTTGGTGTATTGATCAATGATGGTTAAGATGCAGCTATGGCCTGTCCTGCTGGCCTCTACCTTCAGATGATCAATGGCTACCATTTGAAATGGACGTCAACTTACAAGTGGATGCAGTGGTGGTTTATGATCATCTTTCATAGTTGTGATAGTCACAGACGTGTGACATTCCTGCCACCAATTTTCAATGTCTTCTCTCATGCCAATCCAATAGAATTGCCTACAGCCTGTGGTTTCTGTCTTTTGCACTCCAAAATGACCAAACACATCATGATAGGCAGTGAGGACCATGGGTACATCTCTCCCTGTGATCACAATTTGATGGAGATGAGTAACGGTGATGTGATCCATGCTACTACGATAAAGCAATCCTTTCTTCACAAAGAACCTTTTTCGCTTTCTCCACAGACACAGTAATTGAGGGTCTGCATCGCCTCTGCAACATCTACCTGGAGTTTTTCCCGCGATGAGTAATTCCAAAATTTCTGCTGACACTCAACTTTGCATCTATACTTGTATCCATGTAGTTTCCAGTAGCGGAGATTCTGGACTGGCTTACTGAGATTGAAATATATACAAAGATTTAAAAGTACCACAACACTGTATACTGGTGTACGCTATGAATACCTTTCCCTTTTTCTACTTTTTTAATTCTGGTGTAATACAGTACATAGTGAGCCTGTGAGTGTCTGTGTCTGACTCCAGAACTATACACGGAAATTTAACCCTAGACTGGACACACCTGGTATGTGCTGATACAGTACCTTGTTTCAAAAATTTGTATTAAGGTATCATCTGTAGGATAACCAACTGTGGGGGGAGCCTCTTCTTGCCGCAGACAAACACGAGACTGAGACAGAGTTTGTATTTAACAGGTCCATTTTTAGTGCCCATCCTTCTGTCGACAACAGCAATTCACCACAGCCGTTTCACATTTCTCTTTTCACAGGTCCCTTCACTTCCTTTGTAAATATAATTGTGGCATCCTCTGTGACTCTTCCACTGTGGCTGGCCTAGGCCCAACCACCACAGCGCTGCACCAGTCTGAGCACACCGTCCGTATGATAGCCTCAGGCCGTCTTCGTCTGCGGCAACCGTCCTCTGGGCCACCCCCCCGTGACTGCCTCAACTGTCAGTCCTCTCTGGAGCCTTTCCACTGTCTCTACTTCCTCTTTACTGTGCTCCCTTCGCTGACTGACTCTTCCAGAACCTTCCCTCAGCCTTTTATGCTTCCAGTTCTGGTAACTCCGCCCACCATCACCTAACAGTTTCTCTGACCAATGGCAGCTATTCAGTCCCTCTCCTACACTCTCCACTTCCCTCCAATGGGCAAGCTAAAACACTGCACCCTTTCTCTTTATCTTAGCGGTTTCACACCTACACTGCGTTACACCTCTGCTTCTCACTACAGGCTGGTTTGTCTGACAGTCCACCTTCCCTACATCATTCATAGTGAGTGAGCATGTGTGGGCTACGCCTTATATATATACGGTGAATCGGGGAAACAAATTTTTACACTATACTCGATACAGCTTGTATCTTGTTATACAGTACCTTTGTTCGACATTTAGCATTACGGTCAAATCCATACTGTGTAAGCGTCTGAGAGTGACTACGGGACTATTTATACAGAGATTTCAATTGTACCCTAAAAAATATATACTTGGTATCTTGTTATCCAGGACCTTTTTTATAACATTTTTTATTATGGTCAAAACCAAACTGAGTAGTCTCAGTAGTCTGATGGTGACTACGGAAATATATACCAATATTTTCAATTTGGCCAACACTGTATACAGCAAAACTCTTCTGATACAGTAACCTTTTTAGCTATTTAGATTCTGTTATAATCCATAATGAGCCTGCAAATGTCTGTCTGTTACTCCGGCAATATATTTGGAACTTTAAGATTACCCCAACACTGTATACAGCTGTACGCTTGTGTTACATAATCCATTTACAGCTTTTCATATTCTTGTGAAATCCATATTGGGCCTGAGAGTGTTTGTGTCTGCCTCCTGAAATGTATACGGAGAATCAGAATGTTTACACTATACTATATATACCTTGTATCTGGTGATACTGTACCCTTTTTCAGCTTGTTATTTTATTGACTAATCCATACTGATCCTGTGAGCGTCTGTGTATGCCTCATGAAATATATACGGAGATTTACTGTTATCCATATACCGTATAGAGCTGCACGCTTCTGATACAGTACCATATATCTGCTGGTATTTTGGGTCCATTTTAAAAAACATGAGGAAGTATGGTGGAAGAGGACGCAGATGTGGGTGTGGAGGGCCACCTGGTACTGATGGTGGCGCATCTGCTGGTAGTGCCAAAAGCACAATAGCAGCTAATGCAGGAGGTGTTGAGCCAGCGTCATGGTGTAGCTCTGGAAGGCCTGTAAGGCTCCCTTTTCTGGGAGTAGGTAGACTGATTTTAAAGCCGGAGTATCAGGAACTGTTTGTTGCTTACATTGCTGAAACAGCCTCCAGCTCTATCGCCTCCTCTTCTGAAGTTGTAAAAAATGCAAGCACTGAGTCGTAACTGCAGAAGGTCAGGAGCAACCCCTTTCCTTGTATCCTTCACCCACACCAAAAGTGAAGGATGTGGAAGCACACACCTCAGATTACTCCATGGAGCTCTTCTCACATACCATGCCTGGGTTAATTAAAAATAGTGCCCATCATGTACTGGAGCAATGTAAATGGGGCAGATCAGATACTGGATCAGCATCTAAGGGGCCCATTATACACTGGAGCATTACAAATGGGGCACATTATATATGGAGCATTATTAGGGCCCATGATACACTGGAGCATCATCCATGAGGCCCATCATGTACTGGAGCATTGTAAATGGGGCAGATCAGACACTGGAGCAGTATTTAAGGGGCCCATTATACACTGGAGCATTACAAATGGGGCCCATTATATATGGAGCATTATTAGAGCCCATCATACACTGAAGCATCATCCATGAGGCCCATCATGTACTGGAGCATTGTAAATGGGGCAGATCAGACACTGGAGCAGCATCTAAGGGGCACATTATACACTGGAGCATTACAAATGGGGCCCATTATATATGGAGCATTATGTGGAGCTCATCATATACTGTATGGAACATTATATGTGACTAATTATTTGGTATGGAGAAATACAGTGGGGAAAAAAAGTATTTAGTCAGTCAGCAATAGTGCAAGTTCCACCACTTAAAAAGATGAGAGGCGTCTGTAAAGGCGTCTGTAATTTACATCATAGGTAGACCTCAACTATGGGAGACAAACTGAGAAAAAAAAATCCAGAAAATCACATTGTCTGTTTTTTATCATTTTATTTGCATATTATGGTGGAAAATAAGTATTTGGTCAGAAACAAGCAATCAAGATTTCTGGCTCTCACAGACCTGTAACTTCTTTAAGAGTCTCCTCTTTCCTCCACTCATTACCTGTAGTAATGGCACCTGTTTAAACTTGTTATCAGTATAAAAAGACACCTGTGCACACCCTCAAACAGTCTGACTCCAAACTCCACTATGGTGAAGACCAAAGAGCTGTCAAAGGACACCAGAAACAAAATTGTAGCCCTGCATCAGGCTGCGAAGACTGAATCTACAATAGCCAACCAGCTTGGAGTGAAGAAATCAACTGTGGGAGCAATAATTAGAAAATGGAAGACATACAAGACCACTGATAATCTCCCTCGATCTGGTGCTCCACGCAAAATCCCACCCCGTGGGGTCAGAATGATCACAAGAACGGTGAACAAAAATCCCAGAACCACGCGGGGGACCTAGTGAATGAACTGCAGAGAGCTGGGACCAATGTAACAAGGCCTACCATAAGTAACACACTACGCCACCATGGACTCAGATCCTGCAGTGCCAGACGTGTCCCACTGCTTAAGCCTGTACATGTCCGGGCCCGTCTGAAGTTTGCTAGAGAGCATTTGGATGATCCAGAGGAGTTTTGGGAGAATGTCCTATGGTCTGATGAAACCAAACTGGAACTGTTTGGTAGAAACACAACTTGTCGTGTTTGGAGGAAAAAGAATACTGAGTTGCATCCGTCAAACACCATACCTACTGTAAAGCATGGTGGTGGAAACATCATGCTTTGGGGCTGTTTCACTGCAAAGGGGCCAGGATGACTGATCCGGGTACATGAAAGAATGAATGGGGCCATGTATCGTGAGATTTTGAGTGCAAACCTCCTTCCATCAGCAAGGGCATTGAAGATGAAATGAGGCTGGGTCTTTCAACATGACAATGATCCAAAGCACACCGCCAGGGCAACGAAGGAGTGGCTTCGTAAGAAGCATTTCAAGGTCCTGGAGTGGCCTAGCCAGTCTCCAGATCTCAACCCTATAGAAAACCTTTGGAGGGAGTTGAAAGTCCGTGTTGCCAAGTGAAAAGCCAAAAAAATCACTGCTCTAGAGGAGATCTGCATGGAGGAATGGGCCAACATACCAACAACAGTGTGTGGCAACCTTGTGAAGACTTACAGAAAACGTTTGACCTCTGTCATTGCCAACAAAGGATATATCACAAAGTATTGAGATGAAATTTTGTTTCTGACCAAATACTTATTTTCCACCATAATATGCAAATAAAATGAAAAAAAACAGACAATGTGATTTTCTGGATTTTTTTTTCTCAGTTTGTCTCCCATAGTTGAGGTCTACCTATGATGTAAATTACAGACGCCTCTCATCTTTTTAAGTGGTGGAACTTGCACTATTGCTGACTGACTAAATACTTTTTTCCCCACTGTATATGGGGCTCATTATTCTGTATGGCGCACAATGTGGTGGCCATAACACTGTATGGAGTAATATACTGTCCTGTTTTTGAGCTATTGTACAATTTAAAATAGATCAGTCAAGTCATGTAAGCAGTGAAGTATGTGTCATTGTACTATACCTATTTTTCTGTGGTGTATCGGAGCATCATGAGTTGTGGTATGTGTTAAAGGGGCACACTGACACTCTTTGGCCCAGGGCACATGAAAACCTGGAGCCAGCCCAACCCTCCACAACTTTAGCCAAATAACCCCCAGTTTTCAATGCGTAACTATTATTAGGAAGTAAATTAAGGTTGACAAGCTTCAGTTATAATAATTGATGTTTTTGGCATTGAAATGGGCACTGTAGGTGTGTTTACTGTCTTCCACTCCCTGTCGACTTTGCTTCCCCATTGACTTGCATTGCGTTTTGTGTTTCAGTTGGCCTCCGACTTTTCCCTATTGTCGGCCGATTTCGTTCGACCCTACTTTTGTGAAAGTCGGGTTTCATGAAACCCGACTCGACCCGAAAAAAGGCAAAGTCGCTCATCTCTACTAAACACACATCAAAATCCACAATAGACAAGCTCAAAAAGCACAAGCTGAAGGTTTTACAATGGTCCTCATTGTCCTCAGATCTGTACATAATAGAAAATCTGTGACTAGATGTCAAAATAGCAGTACATGCAAGACAACTCAGGAATCTCACAGAACTGGAAGAATGTTCCATAGAAGAATGAAAGCGGTCACAGGGCACAGTTGAGTCAACACTAGTGTAAGGTCACAAGACTCTACCCCAAAGATGCAGGTTAAGAGCCTCTAAAGACCCACTAGTTGCACGGCGTCGCACCAGCGAGCGTCACTAATCGACGCTGGCTACTGTGGAGGATAGACCAAGTGCACAGTGGCGTACAGGCAAAGCCACAACTTGGCACTGACTCTGACTCCTACCTGCACTATCAGCCTAGGCACTACCTGGCAAGGCTGATCAACACATGCATACCAAGGGTAGGCGTTTCATAATGAGTCTTTCACCAGAGACATTCATACGTGCATACAACACTCACGCCACATGGTTTATACTAGCGCACGGACGTGCAGCAGTGTGATCTTTTTATAACCACAGCCTTCTGGGACCCTCCTGATTGCCCAATCCTATATGCTTGAGGATTTGAGCATGTGACCTCCAACCAACAATGAGCGGTCGTCTCCCAGGCATGCTCAGATGGAGAAAAGCAAGACTTAGTCCCAGGATCGCCTGCTCGTCGCTGACTAATGCTGGGGCGGCGGCAGCAGCAACCGAACGCATAGCATTAGCCTGAGCAAGATGCTGAGACCAACAACTCTGCTGAGCAGGAACCTCTTTGGCTGCAGAAGAATGGGAGACCACGGAGAACATGGTTTGAGATTCCCGCTGTGCAGCGGGGGAAATTCGACGCCTAACACAGGCTGCCCAAACTTTTGCATTGGTCTATTTACCTTTCTGTCATTTTTAAAATGTAAAAGATGAAAATATTTTTTTTAATTCTATTAAAATACAAAGGGAATGTGTCATATTTAACTTTATACTTCTAGAGATCCTTTTGTCTTCAACTTGTTTAACTGTCCCCAAGAACAGTAATTTTGACCAGGGGTGCCCAAACTTTTACATGCCACTGTATGTCCAGGTACAATGCTCTGAACATTGCATCATAGGGTCTAATACAGATCCAATGACACTATCCTAGCCAATCACAGTAATGCCAGTAGTCAACATGGCTATGGCATTACTGTGATTCATAGGCAATCGCCACATGTTTAGTGGATGAAAATCAGGCTTTAAGTAAGAGGGGCAGTGAATCACTATTGGCGCTCTAGTACTCTGATACTCAATCAAGTACCAAGTGTCTCAAGCATCAAAATGCCAAATCTTTGCCAAGCACTCTCGCCCATTACTAGTTTTTATATTACATCATCACATTTCAGCCAAGTAAAACAAAAGTAATCTCATATTATCAGAAAATCAAAGTAGCTGCCAAAGAAAAATGACAAACACTTTTAACATAATCACAAAGGAATATTGACATGGAACAAAGACCAATGACATTTTCAAGAAGAAAAAAATTTAACACAAACTTGATACACTTGAGTACTTCTTCTAAAAATGTAAACCAAAACAAACTCATACCCAAAATTATACAAAATACATAAAGTATTAAAAAAGTTGATCGAAAATAGACAGACTAAAATGTATGTAAAAATGTATGGAAAAAAGTTTAATATTTCACTGAAAATAATTAAAACAATACATAATTGGGAACTTCTCTCAGGCAAAACTAACAGGTCAAGGAAACTCTTATCCTCTCTTGCTGACAACTTTATCTTCCAAAAGGTAGGGGAAAAAACAAGGGGATCTGCTACCTTGGATCTAATCCTTATAAACAGGGAGGAAATGGTTGAGGAGGTAAAAGTGGCTGGATCCATAGGAGTTAGCGACCATGCTATTTTAGAATTTTGGATAACTAGAGGAGGAACTAACTTGGCATACACACGTGAATGATTGCAAGTTAAAAAAGGGTGTTTAATAAAACACAGTACATACAGTAAACGTTTCGGTCACAGCGACCTTCGTCAATGTACTGAAAACAAAATTGCAAAATTTCGAATGAATAAAACAAAGTATATACAATGAAAATAATCCTGGGTACATTTATGTGCAAGATAGTATTATGCCGTATACCTATAAGCAATTATAGCAGAAAATGCAGTTCAGAATTTCATACATAGGAATTACAAACATACTGAAAAGCTCAAAATACAAATAAGCACATACATACTGTATATAATGTACTGACTGCACTTGTATATAGGGCAACCTGTTCTATAAAGAGAGGATACTTCATGACCTAATACATAACATGGGTCAGATTCCTAATGAAGCCCTGTTGGTCACGTTTGACATAAAAGACCTATACACATCAATACCACACATGGAAGGTCTAAGATCAGTACGCAGACTATTGGAATTATCACATTTTGACCCAGAACAAGTGAACCTATGCTGTGACCTACTCTCTGTCCTCCTCACAAAGAACTATTTTTTATTTGAGGACACTTTTTATTTACAAATCAAGGGCACAGCTATGGGCTTGAATACTGCGCCCCCGTATGCCAATTGCTACGTGGTGCATTAGGAGGAAGATATAATTTACATGGATGACCTCTTCCACACACATGCTGTGATTTGGGAGAGGTATATCGATGACATTTTCTGCATCTGTGGGTGTAACCTAGATACATTGAACTGTTTCTTCTCTCGCCTATGTTCCTCCTGGCCTGGCCAGGATTTCACGATGTCATATAGTTACCGAGAGATCAATTTCCTGGATACCCTTGTCATTAAGGATGAAACTGGCATTCTTTCAACAGACATATACATCAAACCTACAGATCGCAACAGTCTGCTCCATTATGTATATAGGGCAACCTGTTCTATAAAGAGAGGATACTTCATTATGTATCTAAGTTACCCCCCAGATGCAGAAAATGTCATCAATATACCTCTTCCACATCACAGCATGTGTGTGGAAGAGGTCATCCATGTAAATTATATCTTCCTCGTAATGCGCCACGTAGCAATTGGCATACGAGGAGCAGTATTTGAGCCCATAGCTGTGCAATTGATTTGTAAATAAAAAGTGTCCTCAAATAAAAAATAGTTCTTTGTGAGGAGGACAGAGAGTAGGTCACAGCATAGGTTCACTTGTTCTGGGTCAAAATGTGATAATTCCAATAGTCTGCGTACTGATCTTAGACCTTCCATGTGTGGTATTGATGTGTATAGGTCTTTTATGTCAAACGTGACCAACAGGTCTTCATTAGGAATTTGACCCAAGTTATGTATTAGGTCATGAAGTATCCTCTCTTTATAGAACAGGTTGTCCTATATACACGTGCAGTCAGTACATTATATAGTAGAAAAAGACAACAGGATGGCACTCACCGTTCTCTTGAAATGATTCACTTTATTTCATGTTAATAAAGCATAGGCGTTGGCACGGGAGAAATGCAAAAAGACGGACAGTCTTTTTGCATTTCTCCCGTGCCAACGCCTATGCTTTATTAACATGAAATAAAGTGAATCATTTCAAGAGAACGGTGAGTGCCATCCTGCTGTCTTTTTCTACTACGATAATTCATGTTTTTTCTTCACATGGATAGAGCACCCGTTCAGCAAGGGTTACAGGTGTTACACAGATAGCGGTTATAAGTGACTTTGCGGGTATTTCTTTCTCAGTGACAGTGCCGGATGTTTCTTTTTTCTTTGACAGTACATTATATTGGTGTGTGTTTATTTGTATTTTGAGCTTTTCAGTATGTTTGTAATTCCTATGTATGAAATTCTGAACTGCATTTTCTGCTATAATTGCTTATAGGTATACGGTATAATACTATCTTGCACATAAATGTACCCAGGATTATTTTCATTGTATATACTTTGTTTTATTCATTTGAAATTTAGTAATTTTGTTTTCAGCACATTGACAAAGGTCGCTGTGACCGAAAAGTTTACTGTTTGTACTGTGTTTTATTAAACACTAGTGTTGAGCATTCCGATACCGCAAGTATCGGGTATCGGCCGATATTCGCTGTATCGGAATTCCGATACCGAGTACCGATATTTTTTCAATATCGGATACCGGAATCGGAAGTCCCCATAATGCAATGAGCCACTGTTGTGGCTGTGATTGGCTGCTGAAATGATGTCATCATGATGCGCGGTCTGTGCACATCATGATGCGCGGTCTGTGCCGACTGCGGGGGGTCTGTACGGGCCTTTCGGGGGTCTGTACAGGCCTGTCGGGGGCCTGTGCCGGCTGCCGGCGGTCAGTACAGGCCTCTCGGGGGCCTGTGCCGGCTGTCGGGGGCCTGTGCCGGCTGTCGGGGGTCTTTACAGGCCTCTCGGGGGTCTGTACAGGCAGGTCGGGGACTTGTGCCGGCTGCCGGTGATCTGTACGGGCCTCTTGAGGGCCTGTGCCGGCTGCCGGTGGTCTGTACAGGCCTCTCGGGGGTCTGTACAGGCCTGTCAGGGGCCTGTGCCGGCTGCCGGTGGTCTGTATGGGCCTCTCGGGGGCCTGTGCCGGCTGTTGGGGACCTGTGCCGGCTGCCGGTGTTCTGTAAGGGCTTCTCGGGGGCCTGTGCCGGCTGTTGGGGGCCTGTGCCGGCTGCCGGTGGTCTGTACGGGCCTCTCGGAAGCCTGTGCCGGCCGTCGGTGGTCTGTGCCGGCTGCTGGTGGTCCGTGCGGGCCTGCCGGGGGTCTTGTGTGTGTGCAGGCATCGTCTGATAGGACTGCAAGTCCCATCGGGCGATGCCTGCTACAATGACAGTGATTGACACCTTAGCCAATGATGTGACAGTAGTAGTCCCATCATCCGGTTAATGTGTTGAATGTAAAAAAAAACCCAAAAACATACTACATATATACTAAATTCATACAACATACATACACACTACATACATACTTCATATATACTACATTCATATAACATATATATATATATATATACTACATACTACATACATGCTACATATATACTACATTCATACAACATACATACATACTACATACATGCTACATGTATACTACATTCATACAACATACATATATTCTACATACTACATACATGCTACATATATACTGCATTCATACAACATACATACATACTACATACATGCTACATATATCCTACATTCATACAACATACATACATACTACATACATGCTACATATATACTACATCCATGCAACAAACATACCTACTACATACTACATACATACTACATATATATACTACAGTCATACAACCTACATACATACTACATATATACTACATTCATACAACATACATACATACTACATACTACATACATACTACATCTATGCTACATTCATACAACATACATACATACTACATACATGCTACATATATACTACATTCATACAACATACATACATACTACATATATACTACATTCATACAGCATACATACATACTATACACTACATACATGCTACATATATACTACATTCATACAGCATACATACATACTACATACTACATACATGCTACATATATACTACATTCATACAACATACATACTACATAGTACATACATGCTTCATATATACTACATTCATACAACATACATACATAGTACATACTACATGCATACAACATGCTACAGACATACAACATACATACATACTACATACTGCATACATACTACATACATACTGCATACAATACATTCATGCAATACATACATAGACATACAGTACATATAACATAGAGTACATACTCACCATCACTTGTCACTTTGATCCCCGAAGCCAGTGTCTTCTATGAAAAAATATGAAAATAACAAACAAGCCATATACTCCCTGATCCACAGAAATCCACGAGGGTCCCACGCTGATTTCCCATGGAGAACAGCAGCATCAGCTGATGCGACCGCTCACTAGGGGCTTCAATAATCCAATGACGGGAGGTAGGTATCCTTCTGCACTGTATTCCTCCGCCACTGTAAAAAAAAATAGTCCATAGTCTCACTTTTAGCATTGCTATGTGAGAAAGTTTCCACACAGTTTTGGCCATAAAATGAGACCAGGGACTATTTTTTTACTGTGGCGGAGGAATACAGTGCGGAAGGATACCTACCTCCCGTCAGTCACTGGATTCCTGGAGTCCCGTAGAGAGCGGTCGCATCAGCTGATGCTGCTGTTCTCCACGAGAGATCGGCGTGGGACACGCGTGGATTTCTGCGGATCATGGAGTGTATTGTTTGTTTGTTATTTTCATATTTTTCCACAGATGACACTGGCTTCGGGGATCAAAGTGACAAGTGATGGTGAGTATGTACTCTATGTTATATGTACTGTATGTCTATATGTATGTATTGTATGAATGTATACATGTATTGTATGTAGTATGTATGCAGTATGTATGTAGTATGTATGTTGTATGTATGTATGTTGCATGTCTGTAGCATGTTGTATGTATGTATGTATGCAGCATGTATGCACTATGTATGTATGTTGTATGAATGTAGTATATATGAAGCATATATGTAGTATGTATGTATGTTGTATGAATGTAGTATACACGTAGCATGTATGTAGTATGTAGTATGTATGTATGTATGTTGTATGAATGTATTATATATGTAGCATGTATGTAGTATGTAGTATGTATGCATGTTGTATGAATGTAGTATATATGTAGTACATATGTAGTATGTATGTATGCTGTATGAATGTAGTAAATATGTAGTATGTATGTAGTATGTATGTAGTATGTAGTATGTACGTATGTTGTATGAATGTAGTATACATGTAGTATGTATGTAGTATATATGTATGTTGTATGAATGTAGTATATATGTAGCATGTATGAAGTATGTATGTATGTTGTATGAATGTAGTATATATGAAGTATGTATGTAGTATGTATGTATGTTGTATGAATGCAGTATATATGTAGCATGTAAGTAGTATGTATGCTGTATGAATGTAGTATTTATGTAGTATGTATGTAGAATGTTTTTTTTTTTTTACATTCAACACATTAGCCGGAAGATGGGACTACTACTGTCCCATCATTGGCTAATGTGTCAATCACTGTCATTGTAGCAGGCATCACCCGATGGGACTTGTAATCCCATTGGACGATGCCTGCACACACACAAGACCCCCGGCAGGCCCGCACAGACCACCGGCAGCCGGCACAGGTCCCCGGCAGCCGGCACAGACCACCGACAGCCGGCACAGGCCCCCGAGAGGCCCGTACAGACCACAGGCAGCCGGCACAGGCCCCTGGCTGCCAGCACAGGCCCCTGGCTGCCAGCACAGACCACCAACAGCCGGCACAGGCCCCCGAGAGGCCTGTACAGACCACCGGCAGCCGGCACAGGCCCCCGGCAGCCGGCACAGACCACCGACAGCCGGCACAGGCCCCCGAGAGGCCCGTGCAGACCACCGGTAGCCAGCACAGGCCCCCAACAGGCCTGAACAGACCCCCGAGAGGCCCGTACAGACCATCGGCAGCCGGCACAGGCCCCCGTCAGTCGGCACAGACCACCGAGAGGCCCGTACAGACCACCGGCAGCCAGCACAGGCCCCCGACAGTCGGCACAGACCCCCGAGAGGCCTGCACAGAGCCCGCCCACACACACAGACACACACAGTGTCTGCCCACACACCGCCCACACTCTTCCCCCTCCCGAACAGGATGTACATGGCAAGAAAGGGTTTTTTTTAATTCCGAAATTTCTGTCCCATTGACTTGAATGGGACTTCCGGTATCAGAATCGGCGATACCGATACTTTTTGGGGTATCGGGCCGATCCAATCCGATCCGATATTTCTGAATATCGGATGGTATCGCTCAACACTATTAAACACCCTTTTTTCACTTGCAATCATTCATGTGTGTGTGCCAAGTTAGTTTATACAAGTATACGGATTGGGATCCTACTTGTGCACCACCAACTTAGAAGTTATGCCAAACATCTTTATATATTATAAACTAGAGGAGGAAGACCTGTGAAGACTCAGATGTCAAGATTAGATTTCAGAAAGTTAGATTTTAAGGGTTTCAGAAAGAGAATTGGAGGGATCCAATGGCTGGATATCCTTAAAGACAAAAATGCCCAGGAAGGATGGGAAATCTTGAAAAATGAAAATTTCAAAGCACAATTGTTAACAATTCCGAAAAGAGGGAAGACTACGAAGAATTTAAGGAAACCAGGACGGATGACCAAAGAACTTAAGCACATGCTAAAAAGGAAGAAAGAAATGTTTATAAATGGAAAGCGGGAGGCATATCTATAGAAGAATATAATGCTGTCTGCAGAACCTGCAGGGCACAAATCAGATTACTAAAGCTGACAAAGAATTGAGGCTTGCAAGAGACATCAAAAGCAATAATAAAGGTTTTTGGGGATATGTCAAAACTAAAAGAAAAGTCAAAGATGCTATAGTATTTTTACAGGATGAAAATGATGAAATGGTAAGACAGGATGAAGAGAAGGCCGAACTTTTAAATTCTTATTTTGCGTCTGTTTTCTCTCAGAAAGGAAATGTAACATCAACTGTTCTTCACTGTCCTATTAAGGGAATAGAAGAATCCAGGATATCTATAAACAGAAAGAGAGTGAGGAAAAACTTAGCTAACCTAAATGAATTCAAGTCTCCAGGTCCAGCTGAATTACACCCCAGAGTACTGAAGGAGATAGCAGAGGAAATTTTTGAACTCCTCTCCATAATCTTTGAAAATTCTTGGAGAACAGGAGAAGTCCCATGTTTCTCAACACAGTGATGCTAGAGCAATGCCCCTTATGGTAAATATGCAAAAACATGTAAATCAAGAGCCGCGGAGACACCATCACATGTTTCTCAACGCAAGCAATGACTAGCCAGGTCTTTCACCGGGAAGGAACAACCACGGGAAGGGCAGTCTCCAATGAAGGAAACCACCTATGCCATGATTTACATATTTTTGCATATTTCCCATAAGGGATGGGGGCATTGCTCTAGCATCACTGTGTTGAGAAACATGTGATGGTGTCTCCGCAGTGTTGGATGTTGATCTCCATGAGTTCATTCATCCTCATTTTTCACAGTCTTTTACTAGGCATTGCTCCTACTAGCCAGTTTCCTACTCCACACTGATGAGGGGCAATACCCCGAAACAGCTGTCTGTGGATGGATACCATGTTTTTGCATAGGTGGTTTCCTTCATTGGAGACTGCCCTTCCCGTGGTTGTTCCTTCCCGGTGAAAGACCTGGCTAGTCATTGCTTGCGATGAGCACATTACATGGGCTGGGCTGGGAAGTATCTTCCTTTCTCATGTTTTCCTCCATTTCCACTTGGTCCACATGCAAAACTTCACAGCCACCACTGGATTATGACCATTATCACACATGACCATGCCTAGTTAAAAGTTCATAGGCAACAAACACAGATCTGTCTAGTCTGTTAATCCTTAAGTAAAATTTGACAGCATTGGAGCCGCAGTCCTCTGACAGGTGGTAATAATCTTACCGCTGATCGGAACCGCTGGTGTTTCTTGCGCTGTCATGCAGATGACAGCATGGGAAACATCCAATATTCAGGGTGCTGAAATATAGCAGTAATACGGATTTCTTGGAGAAGTAGGTGTCCGGCCCATCTCTACACGCAGGCAATTCCCGCATGCTTATTAGCTGGGTAGCAAACGGCAAACATATAGGCTGAGAATTTAAGTTTGAATTTGAGAACTTCCCAATGCACACTGAGTAACGAGCACATCTGATCACCCAGGTACTCGAGTGATATCTGAGTAACTCTGAGCATGTTTGCTCATTCCTAGTAGCAACCAGAAGTTCACAGTATGGTAAAAAAAACAAGTTCCAAAGTATTACACCATAAAGATGAACGACAAATTATGTAAAGTGTACAATAACAAAACTTCCTGAACACCCACCACCCCAATGCATGTTTTGACAACACTTTAATCAAGTTGATTGCTGTCACTCTGTCCATAAATAACCAATTGCTAATGCAAATTCATCAATATATGATTACCTAGGAATAAAGAAAGATAACATTTTGAAAGTAGAAGCAATAAAGTGCACTTAAAAGATAAAAGTGAGTAATATTGTGACATTATTACTATATTATTATAACAGAATACAGTCATAGAATGAAGGCAAACACTATTATATTATCATAACAATATAAAATATTCAAGTAAAAAATATCAGCTTTATCCCATCAATGCAATAGACCTCTGCCTAATGTGAACAGTGAAGCAGAGAGGAGGAGTGAATTCCCAGCATTGCCATCCAGGTGACGTAAAACTTAGATTTATTAGGTTAATAAAACATTAAAAAGCTTTAAAAACAAAACCTGTCACATTTCTGTCATGTCAGTGCCCTTAGTCATAGGATATAAAGTGAAAGATCAGTAAAAGGTATATATACAATGAAATCCAATCACAATCGCAAGGTAATTTATGATTAGGCTAATTTATGCAAAGTGTGTCACTCTGAGAAACAGAGATGAACACGGAGCTATAACTCACGCGCTGCTGATGGCGAATTGTAAAATTATTTTATTTAAACAGGCTTAAAAGTCAACACGTTTCAAGGTCACACAGGACCTCTTCATTAGGTCAAAATCTGACCAGACCAGACCATGGTCATTTCCTTGACCGGTATCTGTGCAGCAGCTATTTGCCCGTTATGTGTTGCCATTAAGCAATATAACAAGGTGAGTGTATCTCCCCTTTTTTCTGACACTTCATTGTCACCGGATAAGATGCTATTGCATTTTTTCTTTCCCAATTTCTCCCTTCCGCTACTCTGAGAAATACTTAGATGTATAAAACAGCAAGACAACACACACACACATATATATATATATATATATATACATATATATATATATATATATATATATATATATATATTAAAATTCAATGATTGATCACAGTTAAATAATTTCATATATGTTATACATTAGTATTATTCCTAATTTGTTCAGTATGTATAATATAAATTGTTTTATAATTTATACCTTTTGGGTATTCTGTGTCTAAGTGAGGAAGCCAATAAACTTCTCAAAGGGTAAATTCCTTTTGCCAATTCCCTCAATCTGTGGATTGGATTCTTCACTTTCTCCACTTCAAAGAAAAATGCAATAAATCTCCTTGATGTGTCAAAGTGAAATGCTTTGCTGCTCCTGAATATGTGCTGTTGCTACTTTTTATATTGGTAATATGCTCTGCAATTCTTTTTAATTTTCCTTATTGTGCAGCCACTGTACTTCATATTGCAGGTGCAACTCTTAATACAGTAAGCTACAGGTGCATCTCGCAAAATTAAAATCTCAAAAATTTAATTTATTTCAGTTCTTCAATACAGAAAGTGAAACTCATATATTATATAGAGTCATTACAAACAGAGTGATCTATTTCAAGTGTTTATTTTTGTTAATGTTGATGATTATGGCTTCAAGCCAATAAAAACCCAAAAGTCATTATCTCCGTAAAATTGAATACTTTAAAACACTAGCTTGAAAAAATGATTATAAAATCCAAAATGTTGTCCTACTGAAATATATGTTCAGTATATGTACTCAATACTTGGTCGGGGATCCTTTGGCATCAATTACTGATTGTGGACACTTCACACTAGACCTCAAGCAGCTTGGATTGTATGTCTCTCCACTCTTCCTCCTGACTCTGGGACCTTGATTTCCAAGGTCTAGTGTGAAGTATCCACAATCAATGATGGTTTCAGGAGCTACAGTATGTCTTTTGCTGGTGGAGGTCCAGTGTGTTTTATCAAGACCAAAGTCCAGCAGGACTTGGCACCTGTCCTCACCCCCAAAAGTACCAATTCCTAGTTTAAAAACAACAGTATCACTGTGTTTTATTAGCCAGCAAACTCATTTGACCTTAACTTCATAGAGAATCTATGGGGTATTGTCAAGGGGAAGATGACAGACATTAGACCCAACAATGCAGACAAGCTGAAGGCTGCTATGAAAGCAACCTGAGCTTCCATAACACATCAGTAGCGCCACAAGCTGATCGCCTCCATGCCATGCCACATTGATGCAGTAATTGATGCAAAAGGAGCACCGACCAAGTATTGAGTGCATTTACTAAACATACATTTCAGTAGGCCAACATTTTGGATTATAAAATCATTTTTCAAGCTGGTGTTACAAAGTATTCTACCGTATATACTCGAATATAAGCTGAGATTTTCAGCCCGTTTTTTGGGGCTGAAAGTCCCCCTCTCGGCTTATATTCAAGTCATATACACCGGGGGGTTGGAGGGGGAGAGGGGGCGGGGGTGTCAGGTCATACTTACCCGTCCTGACGCTGTCTCTTGAGCCCCCAGCTTCTCCGCGCTCTCTGTTCCTGCCTTCAGCGGTCATGTGGTACCGCTCATTAAAACTCATGAATATGCGCATATTCATGAGTTTTAATGAGCGGTATCACATGACCGCAGGAATAGAGAGCGCGGAGAAGCTTGGGGCTCAAGCGACAGCATCAGGACGGGTAAGTATAGCGATACTCACCTGTCCTGCATCCATGGCTGCTTGCTGCTGTCTGTCATCGGTCAGTGACTTGATACAGCAGAGGGCGCGGTGACGTGATTAGTGCGCGCCGCGCCCCCTGCAGTCTGAACATCACTGACTGATGATGTGGCAGATAGCGGTGAGCAGCCATGGACGCAGGACAGGTGAGTATCTGACACCCAGCGACGGAGAGGTGAGTATGTCATTTTTTTTATTTTTACATGCTGCAGCAGCGGCAGCACATGGGGGAATAATCTTAAGGAGCTTCTAATGGGGGCAGTATATGGGGGAACAATCTATGGAGCTTCTTATGGGGGCAATATATGGGGGAATAATCTATGGAGCTGCTTATGGGGGCAGTATATGGGGGAACAATATGGAGCTTCTTATGGGGGCAGCATATGGGGAATAATCTATGGAGCTTCTAATGGGGGAACAATCTATGGAGCTTCTTATGGGGCAGTATATGGGGGAATAATCTATGGAGCTGCTTATGGGGGCAGTATATGGGGGAACAATCTATGGAGCTTCTTAAGGGGGCAGTATATGGGGGAACAATCTATGGAGCTGCTTCTGGGGACACCATATGGGGGAATAATCTATGGAGCATTTCCCACCCTAGGCTTATACTCGAGTCAATAAGTTTTCCCAGTTTTTTTGTGGCAAAATTAGGGGGGTCGGCTTATACTCGGGTCGGCTTATACTCGAGTATATATGGTAATTTACTGGGATAATGACTTTTGGGTTTTCATTGGCTGTAAGCCATACTCATCAACATTAACAGAAATACTCACTTGAAATAGATCACTCTGTTTATAATGACTATCTAATATGTGTTTCAATTTTTGTATGGAAGAACTGAAATAAATAAACTATTTGATGACATTCTAATTTTGTGAGATGCACCTGTATTTGATCTGTCATAGTTTATAAATGAATCAAGAGTGTCTATGAAGCTCTGACGGGACAGTGAAGCTTTTTCCTTTTGCCTGAAAACTCACACGCATTACACCAGTCTCCAGCACACTTGTAGAATCCTTTGTTTGAGATTAGTGGTGAGTAGAGTTGAGCGAAACGGGTCGAAAAAATTCAAAAGTCGCCGACTTTTAGCAAAGTCGGGTTTCATGAAACGAAACCCGACCCTAGGATGAGGTCGGCCACGAGGTCGGCGACTTACGCGCCAAAGTCGCGTTTCAAAAGTTTGTTTTGCGCTCTTTTTCAGCCAATCAGGATCCACGGACACTGTGGGCAACGTGATGACCTAGGCACGGGTCACCACCATCTTTCAGAAGGGCATGCAAGTGATTGGCTTGCTTTGGTGGGCGTCACAGGGGGTATAAAAGGGCGTGCACGCCGACCGCCATCTTACTTCTGCCGATCTTAGTATAGGGAGAGGTTGCTGCTGATTCTGTAGGGAGAGCGTTAGGCAGGGAAGAAGACAAAAAAACTGCTTCTGCTGCTAGCGATTTGGCCTGCACAACACACAAGTCACTGTGTGTGCAGTGCAAGGGGAGGCTATATTGTGGTGTATCAGTGGTGTTGATTGTTGGGATGCCTTTTAAGGCTTCCTGACACGCTGGCATTGCTGTTTACCCACTGCTCCGCAAACTGCTTTTTTAAAAGCAATCCAATCTCCCTTATCCTCTAGTCACTTTTGTCACAGCTGTGCCATCGAACGTGTCACATAGCGCTCAGATATCAGTGGGCCTCACATAATCCACAAGTGTCCAGTGTCCAAAAGTGTACGCAGAGATTCAAAATCTCCATTATCCTCTCGTCGCTTTGGTCACAGGCAGCTGTGCCATCGAGCGTGTCACATAGCGCTCAGATATCAGTGGGCCTCACACAATCCACAAGTGTCCAGTGTCCAAAAGTGTACGCAGAGATTCAAAATCTCCATTATCCTCTCGTCACTTTGGTCACAGGCAGCTGTGCCATCGAGCGTGTCACATAGCGCTCAGATATCAGTGGGCCTCACACAATCCACAAGTGTCCAGTGTCCAAAAGTGTACGCAGAGATTCAAAATCTCCATTATCCTCTCGTCACTTTGGTCACAGGCAGCTGTGCCATCGAGCGTGTCACATAGCGCTCAGATATCAGTGGGCCTCACACAATCCACAAGTGTCCAGTGTCCAAAAGTGTACGCAGAGATTCAAAATCTCCATTATCCTCTCGTCACTTTGGTCACAGGCAGCTGTGCCATCGAGCGTGTCACATAGCGCTCAGATATCAGTGGGCCTCACACAATCCACAAGTGTCCAGTGTCCAAAAGTGTACGCAGAGATTCAAAATCTCCATTATCCTCTCGTCACTTTGGTCACAGGCAGCTGTGCCATCGAGCGTGTCACATAGCGCTCAGATATCAGTGGGCCTCACACAATCTACAAGTGTCCAGTGTCCAAAAGTGTACGCAGAGATTCAAAATCTCCATTATCCTCTCGTCACTTTGGTCACAGGCAGCTGTGCCATCGAGCGTGTCACATAGCGCTCAGATATCAGTGGGCCTCACACAATCCACAAGTGTCCAGTGTCCAAAAGTGTACGCAGAGATTCAAAATCTCCATTATCCTCTCGTCACTTTGGTCACAGGCAGCTGTGCCATCGAGCGTGTCACATAGCGATCAGATATCAGTGGGCCTCACACAATCCACAAGTGTCCAGTGTCCAAAAGTGTATGCAGAGATTCAAAATCTCCATTATCCTCTCGTCACTTTGGTCACAGGCAGCTGTGCCATCGAGCGTGTCACATAGCGCTCAGATATCAGTGGGCCTCACACAATCCACAAGTGTCCAGTGTCCAAAAGTGTACGCAGAGATTCAAAATCTCCATTATCCTCTCATCACTTTGGTCACAGGCAGCTGTGCCATCGAGCGTGTCACATAGCGCTCAGATATCAGTGGGCCTCACACAATCCACAAGTGTCCAGTGTCCAAAAGTGTACGCAGAGATTCAAAATCTCCATTATCCTCTCGTCACTTTGGTAACAGGCAGCTGTGCCATCGAGCGTGTCACATAGCGCTCAGATATCAGTGGGCCTCACACAATCCACAAGTGTCCAGTGTCCAAAAGTGTACGCAGAGATTCAAAATCTCCATTATCCTCTCGTCACTTTGGTCACAGGCAGCTGTGCCATCGAGCGTGTCACATAGCGCTCAGATATCAGTGGGCCTCACACAATCCACAAGTGTCCAGTGTCCAAAAGTGTACGCAGAGATTCAAAATCTCCATTATCCTCTCGTCACTTTGGTCACAGGCAGCTGTGCCATCGAGCGTGTCACATAGCGCTCAGATATCAGTGGGCCTCACACAATCTACAAGTGTCCAGTGTCCAAAAGTGTACGCAGAGATTCAAAATCTCCATTATCCTCTCGTCACTTTGGTCACAGGCAGCTGTGCCATCGAGCGTGTCACATAGCGCTCAGATATCAGTGGGCCTCACACAATCCACAAGTGTCCAGTGTCCAAAAGTGTACGCAGAGATTCAAAATCTCCATTATCCTCTCGTCACTTTGGTCACAGGCAGCTGTGCCATCGAGCGTGTCACATAGCGCTCAGATATCAGTGGGCCTCACACAATCCAAAAGTGTCCACTGTCCACAAGTGTGTGCAGAAATTCTAAATCTCCCCTGTCCTATAGACACCTTGTACCTTGTTTTACATTACTATATAGTTTGTTGGATTTTGTCTACATTTCTACAAAAAATGAGGAAGGCTGGTGGAAGAGGCCGTGGAATTGGGCGGGGGTTGGCAGCTGGTAATGATGGTGTTGGTGGTGGATCTGATGGTAGTGGCAAGAGCAAAATAGGACCGAATGCAGGAGGTGCTGACCCTGCGTCATCGTCTGGCTACATAAGGCCTCGAACGCTTAGTTTTCTAGGAGTTGGCAAACCGCTTTTAAAGGCAGAGCATCAGGAAAAAGTTTTGTCTTACATTGCTGACTCAGCCTCCAGCTCTATCGCCTCCTCTTCTTCAGTTGTAAAAAGTAAAAGCACTGAGTCGTCATTGGAGGCTCATGTTCATGAACCACACCTTTCCTTGTGTCCTTCACCCCAACCAAGATTGAAGGATGACGCAGGCCATACTACTGATTACTCCATGGAGCTGTTTTCACATACCATGCCTGGATTATCAAGTCAAATGGTGAATTACCCAGGCCAAGATGAATCTGACATGGAGTGCACTGATGCACAGCCGCTGATGGATGATTCTGCTGGTACATTCACTCAGAGCACTACATTGTCCTCGCAGTGTACAGAGCCAGATTTTGACCCTGATGAGACTCAGGTGCCCCTTCCCGCACACTATACCACCATACACGGTGACACAGAGAAAGGTGCACATGACATAGAAGAGGAGGTGATGGATGACCCAGTTGTTGACCCAGATTGGCATCCATTGGGGGAAGAGGGTGCTGCTTCCAATAGCTCAGATGAGGAGCATCCACAGCAGACATCGACATCGCAACAGCTGTTATCTGGCAGGCCCGGAGCACTCCAAAGACAGGTTCCAAACATCAAAAGAGTTGCTGGACAGCTTGTCCAGAGGGTCAAAAGATCACAGCGTGCTAGGCCGCAAAATGTCTGCCAAAGTAGGAAGAGTGCAGTGTGGCACTTTTTTGAACAAAATCCTCATGATCAGGCCAAGGTTATCTGTAAGAAGTGCGCAAAGACCTTTAGCCGAGGGAAAAATCTGAAAAATTTGAATACCAGTTGCATGCTTAGACATTTAACCAGCATGCACTTGCAAGCGTGGACACAACACCAAACATCAAGTGCCACATGTGCAACTGATCACAACGAAGGTAGTCATCAACGCTACATTGTTTCCCCCACTGTAAGCCCACCGGTTAGCACAGCAGCAAATGTTGAGGTGTCGTTGCAAGGCCACAGCAGTCAGGGAATCCCACTGTTATATCAACGAAAGACTGATTCTAGGCCATCAGAAAGAACACCAACTCCATCACCATCATCAACCCTCTCTCAGTCCGCCCTGTCCACCGCTACTTCCACCATATGCAGCTCTCAAGTCCAGCTCACCCTCCCAGACACTATGAGTAGGTCAAGAAAGTACTCAGTCTCTGATCCGAGTACACTGGGTTTGAACGCCCACATTGCCAAACTAATCTCGTTTGAGATGATGCCCTTTCGGTTGGTGGAAAGCACAGCTTTCCGCGAACTCATGGCCTATGCAGTACCACGCTATGACCTACCCAGTCGCCACTTCTTCTCTCGCAAAGCCATCCCAGCCCTCCACCATCATGTGAAAGACCGCATTGTCCATGCACTCAAGCAGTCAGTGAGCGGAAAGGTGCACCTCACAACTGATGCATGGTCCAGTCGGCATGGCCAGGGCCGTTACGTGTCCATCACTGCGCACTGGGTTAATGTGGTGGATGCAGGGTCCACAGGGGACAGCGGTGGTGGGACAGTGCTGCCTAGCCCACAGAATAGGAAACAGTTGGCTGTAGGCGTTCGACCCTCCTCCTCCTCCTCCTCCTCCAGAAGCGAAAGCTCGTCCACAGAGCGCAGTCGTACGAGCACTCCATCTGCAGCTGCCACTGTTGCACACGATGTGTCCCCCTATCGAGCAGCTAGTGGAAAGCGTCAGCAGGCTGTGTTGCAGATGATGTGTTTGGGCGACAGACACACCGCCGAGGTGCTGGCCGAGTACTTGAAGCGACAAACTGAGTCATGGCTGGGCAGTGTACATCTTGAGGCAGGCAAGGTAGTTAGTGATAACGGCCGTAATTTTGTGGCAGCCATAGCCCTTTCAAAACTCAGCCACATACCTTTCTTGGCTCACACCTTGAACCTGGTGGTGCAGTGCTTCCTCAAAAATTATCCGGAGTTAACAGCCCTGCTCCAGAAGGTGCGAAGACTGTGCGCGCACATCCGCCGGTCGCCTGTACACTCCGTTCGTATGCAGAAGCTGTAGCAATTGCTCCACCTTCCCAACCACCGCCTCATTATCGACATTGCAACAAGGTGGAACTCCACCCTGCACATGGTGGAGCGGCTGTGCGAGCAGAGGCAGGCCATAACGCATTTGTTGGAGGATACACGGCCAGGCACTTTGAGAGCAGACATGGAGTTGACAGGCGTGCAGTGGTCGAATCTGAAAGACCTTTGTAAAGTCCTTCAGTGTTTTGAGGAATGCACACGGCTGGTAAGCGCAGACGACGCCATCCTAAGCATGAGCATCCCACTTATGCGTCTGCTCATGCAAACTTTGACGCACCTTAAGGAGCAGGCGTCTGCAGCCAATGTTGATGAGGAGGAAGAGGAGGAGGGAATCCTTGATGACATTCAGCCATTGTCTGCTCAGGGACCTCTCCTGGACGAGGTGGAGGAAGAAGAGGAGGAGGTGGAGGAGGATGATGGGGATGATTACTTAGGGGAGGAGGATGCATCTCGTGGGGCAAGTGAAAATGTTGGCGTGGCAAGGTCTGGTACAGGGTTTGTGCGTGACTGGAGGGATGTGGATTTGCCAGAAAGTGCTCCTCCACCCAGCACTCGCAGTGCATCATTGACACCGGGAACATTGGCCCACATGTCAGATTATGCCTTGCGGATCCTAAAAAGGGACCCCCGCATTGCCAAAATGATGAACGATGATGACTACTGGTTGGCCAGCATCCTGGATCCACGCTATAAAGGCAAATTGCAAAACATCATGCCACAGGAGAACCTTGACCTAATATTGGCTAAAAAACAAGCAACTCTGGTAAATCGGTTGCTTGAGGCATTCCCAGCACACAGCAGAGGTGATGGTTCTCACACGAGCCGTACAGGCCGGGGGCAGCTTGGCAGAGGTGTTCGTGGTGCACACAGCAGAAGTGGCGTTGGAGACAGGGGTTTCATGACAATGTTGTGGACTGATTTTTCAAATACCGTTCACACAACTGGTAATACTGCATCGATGGAAAGTGACAGGAGACAGCAGTTGTCAACTATGGTTACAAACAACTTTTCCTCCCATATCGATGTTCTCCCACACAGGTCATTCCCCTTTGACTATTGGGCCGCTAAACTGGACACCTGGCCTGAATTGGCCCAATATGCCTTACAGGAGCTCGCTTGCCCAGCTGCAAGTGTGCTATCGGAAAGAGTCTTCAGTGCAGCTGGATCAATCCTGACAGAAAAAAGGACCCGTCTGTCAACCCAAAATGTGGATGATCTAACCTTCATTAAAATGAACCACGCATGGGTTTCCAAGGATTTTGTCCCACCTTCCCCTGATGACACATAGGGTGACAGAAAAATGGCTTGCTTTGGTCCACCTCTTCCTGGCACTTCACCTATTTCGCCTTTTGCATCAGCTGAATGTCCAACATCAACATATGCCACTTTCTAAAACTCCCTAACTGTGCTGCCTCCCCCCCATGGCCGGGGTAACCACCTAGCGCATGACACCGTGCGAGTGCCGTTGCCCTGGACAGGTGGGTAGGCCGACTCTTGGGCGCGGGCACTGGCACAGGGTCCCTCATAGTGCAATCAAGTGTCTCTGACGGAGGTGGTGCACACCCGCCGTCAGACACACCGCTGTACTATGAGGGGCCCAGTGCCAGTACCGACGCCCATGAGTGGGCCCCCCTTGCTTGGGCAGGGCCCCAGCATTTGCAATCTTTACCTCTCCCTGCTCCTCCGCTGTGTAATCTGGGCCGTCAAATCCATACTGTGCCTGACACCGTCTGAGCCTGCCTCCTGAGACATATATTTTGAATGTGTACGCTATCCATACATGTTATCCAGGGATACGGTACCCTTTCTAACCTTTGTGCAATGACGTGCAATCCATACTGGGCCTAACACCGTCTGAGCCTGCCTCATGCTGTATAGACATATATTTTGAATGTGTACGCTATCCATACATGTTATCCATGGATACGGTACCCTTTCTAACCTTTGTGCAATCACGTGCAATCCATACTGGGCCTAACACCGTCTGAGCCTGCCTCATGCTGTATAGACATATATTTTGAATGTGTACGCTATCCATACATGTTATCTGGGGATACGGTACCCTTTCTAACCTTTGTGCAATCACGTGCAATCCATACTGGGCCTAACACCGTCTGAGCCTGCCTCATGCTGTATAGACATATATTTTGAATGTGTACGCTATCCATACATGTTATCCAGGGATACGGTACCCTTTCTAACCTTTGTGCAATGACGTGCAATCCATACTGGGCCTAACACCGTCTGAGCCTGCCTCATGCTGTATAGACATATATTTTGAAAGTGTACGCTATTCATACATGTTATCCAGGGATACGGTACCCTTTCTAACCTTTGTGCAATGACGTGCAATCCATACTGGGCCTAACACCGTCTGAGCCTGCCTCATGCTGTATAGACATATATTTTGAATGTGTACGCTATCCATACATGTTATCCAGGGATACGGTACCCTTTCTAACCTTTGTGCAATGACGTGCAATCCATACTGGGCCTAACACCGTCTGAGCCTGCCTCATGCTGTATAGACATATATTTTGAATGTGTACGCTATCCATACATGTTATCCAGGGATACGGTACCCTTTCTAACCTTTGTGCAATGACATGCAATCCATACTGGGCCTAACACCGTCTGAGCCTGCCTCATGCTGTATAGACATATATTTTGAATGTGTACGCTATCCATACATGTTATCCAGGGATACGGTACCCTTTCTAACCTTTGTGCAATGACATGCAATCCATACTGGGCCTAACACCGTCTGAGCCTGCCTCATGCTGTATAGACATATATTTTGAATGTGTACGCTATCCATACATGTTATCCAGGGATACGGTACCCTTTCTAACCTTTGTGCAATGACGTGCAATCCATACTGGGCCTAACACCGTCTGAGCCTGCCTCATGCTGTATAAACATATATTTTGAATGTGTACGCTATCCATACATGTTATCTGGGGATACGGTACCCTTTCTAACCTTTGTGCAATGACGTGCAATCCATACTGGGCCTAACACCGTCTGAGCCTGCCTCATGCTGTATAGACATATATTTTGAATGTGTACGCTATCCATACATGTTATCCGGGGATACGGTACCCTTTCTAACCTTTGTGCAATGACGTGTAATCCATACTGGGCCTAACACCGTCTGAGCCTGCCTCATGCTGTATAGACATATATTTTGAATGTGTACGCTATCCATACATGTTATCCAGGGATACGGTACCCTTTCTAACCTTTGTGCAATCATGTGCAATCCATACTGGGCCTAACTCCGTCTGAGCCTGCCTCATGCTGTATAGACATACACTCACTGGCCACTTTATTAGGTACACCATGCTAGTAACGGGTTGGACCCCCTTTTGCCTTCAGAACTGCCTCAATTCTTCGTGGCAGAGATTCAACAAGGTGCTGGAAGCATTCCTCAGAGATTTTGGACCATATTGACATGATGGCATCACACAGTTGGCGCAGATTTGTCGGCTGCACATCCCTGATGCGAATCTCCCGTTCCAACACATCCCAAAGATGCTCTATTGGATTGAGATCTGGTGACTGAGGAGGCCATTTGAGTACAGTGAACTCATTGTCATGTTCAAGAAACCAATCTGAGATGATTCGAGCTTTATGACATGGCGCATTATCCTGCTGAAAGTAGCAATCAGATGCCTGTTCTTAGCTGAGAGGAGTGGTACCCAGTGTGGTCTTCTGCTGCTGTAGCCCATCTGCCTCAAAGTTCGACGCACTGTGCGTTCAGAGATGCTCTTCTGCCTACCTTGGTTGTAACGGGTGGCAATTTGAGTCACTGTTGCCTTTCTATCAGCTCGAACCAGTATGCCCATTCTCCTCTGACCTCTGGCATCAACAAGGCATTTCCGGCCACAGAACTGCCGCTCACTGGATTTTTTTTCTTTTTCGGACCATTCTCTGTAAACCCTAGAGATGGTTGTGCGTGAAAATCCCAGTAGATCAGCAGTTTCTGAAATACTCAGACCAGCCCTTCTGGCACCAACAATCATGCCACGTTCAAAGGCACTCAAATCACCTTTCTTCCCCATACTGATGCTCGGTTTGAACTGCAGGAGATTGTCTTGACCATGTCTACATGCCTAAATGCACTGAGTTGCCGCCATGTGATTGGCTGATTAGAAATTAAGTCTTAACACACAGTTGGACAGGTGTACCTAATAAAGTGGCCAGTGAGTGTATATTTTGAATGTGTACGCTATCCATACATGTTATCCGGGGATATGGTACCCTTTCTAACCTTTGTGCAATGACGTGCAATCCATATTGGGCCTAACACCGTCTGAGCCTGCCTCATGCTGTATAGACATATATTTTGAATGTGTACGCTATCCATACATGTTATCCGGGGATACGGTACCCTTTCTAACCTTTGTGCAATGACGTGCAATCCATACTGGGCCTAACACCGTCTGAGCCTGCCTCATGCTGTATAGACATATATTTTGAATGTGTACGCTATCCATACATTTTATCCGGGGATACGGTACCCTTTCTAACCTTTGTGCAATCACGTGCAATCCATACTGGGCCTAACACCGTCTGAGCCTGCCTCATGCTGTATAGACATATATTTTGAATGTGTACGCTATCCATACATGTTATCCAGGGATACGGTACCCTTTCTAACCTTTGTGCAATGACGTGCAATCCATACTGGGCCTAACACCGTCTGAGCCTGCCTCATGCTGTATAGACATATATTTTGAATGTGTATGCTATCCATACATGTTATCCGGGGATACGGTACCCTTTCTAACCTTTGTGCAATGACGTGCAATCCATACTGGGCCTAACACCGTCTGAGCCTGCCTCATGCTGTATAGACATATATTTTGAATGTGTACGCTATCCATACATGTTATCCAGGGATACGGTACCCTTTCTAACCTTTGTGCAATCACGTGCAATCCATACTGGGCGTGAGAACGGCTGGCGAGCTGTTAAGCAAGCTAAAGCACCTGTCCAGACAAGTACAGGGATTCCCTCGCGAGGAGACTTATTTGATTGTTTTCAATGTTGGGACAGCAATTTTTGGGGAGCACTATACTCTGGAGAATGATAGATGGGGCCCACCATACACTGGAACATTCCAAAGGTGGACATCAGACACTGGAGCAGCATTTACAGGGCCCATTATACACTAGAGCATTAGAAATGGGGCCCATTATGTTTGGAGCATTATTTGGGCCCATAAGACAGTGGAGCTTCATCCATGGGGACCAACATATACTGTTGCATTATGTGGAGCTCATCATATACTGTTTCAAACATTATATGGGACAAATGATTCTGTATGGAGAAATAGATGGGCCTCGTCATGAGATGTAAAAAGTGAGGTATTTTTCATTGTACTATACCGCTATTTATCTGCCGTATCGGAGCATGATGAGTTGTGGTATGTGTTAAAGGGGTGCTCTTTCGCCCAGGGCACATGAAAACCTGCAGCCAGCCCTCCCCCCCCACAACTTTAGCCAAATAACCCCCATTTTTCAGTGCGTAACTTATATTATGAAGTTAATTAAGGTTGACAAGCTTAAGTAAGAAGAATTGATGCTTTTGGCATTCAAATGGGCACTGTAGGTGTGTTTCCTCTCCTCCTCTCACTGCCGACTTTTATTCCCCATTGACTTACATTGGGTTTCGTGTTTCGGGACGACCCCGACTTTTCCCTATAATCGGACGATCTTGCTCGACCCGACTTTTGGAAAAGTCGGGTTTCACGAAACGAAACGCGACCCTAAAAAACCAAAAGTCGCTCAACTCTAGTGGTGAGGTAGTATATTCGTTGCTCGGGTTTTCCCGAGCATGCTCGGGTGTCCTCCGAGTATTTTGGCGTGCTCGGAGATTTAGTTTGTGTCGCTGAAGTTGCATGATTTTACATCCAAAGTCAAAAAGATATAGTCCAATTGCCAGCTGAATGATTCAAAAGCAATTAATACTGTCAAGGTATCACAAAGGTAACCTGGAGTTCTGGTGACTAGGGGTTGAAGATATTGATCAAACCACTCATGTTCTCACTTAGGGAGCCTTATTGATCTTCCATTTTATATACTATGACTAAGGGTACTGTCACACTAAGCGATATTGCTAGCAATATCGCTATAACTTGTGACGTTATAGCGATATTGCTAGCGACATCACTATGTCTGATACTTACCTACGACCAGGACTGTTTCTCGTCGTCAGCTTCCTGCTGGGCTTCCTGTGGATAGACGAGCGACGAGCGTGGAGTCGGGCGGGAGGATGTCAGGATCGCCTAGTGTGACAGGTAAGTAGCGACCCCCGACCGCTACGATGTCACTGGTGAAATCTGCCTGTGTGGCAGCTCACTAGCGACCACTTAGCGATGCACCAGCGATCCTGACCACGTCGTATCGCTGGTCGGGATCGCTGGTGCATCGCTAAGTGTGACAGTACCTTAAGAGCACTGAGGTGCCAGAAACAAGGCAGGTTTTGCTTTTAATCCTAGAATGCGTGACATCTGAAATATACATTTTCACGTAACCCGGGACTTTTAGGCCCTTGTGCAAATCATATGGAGAAACTCAAAAAAACTTTTACAAGTTTATTTCAAAATTGCAAAGTAAGATATGAAAAATGCACAACATTGTAATTATAATAGTTTGTAGAAAACACTAAAAAGTAAGTATATGGACCTAAAAGGGCCGAATTGTGCATTGTATGTTAAGAATCTTTTTTATCATTTAACAATTTATTTTTCAAATTTCATACAAAGATATGAAAAACACACAAACAAGGGTAAATAAATGTTGTAGTAAACTAGCTGCAGCTACATTTATTTTCCAACTTTTCCTTTTCAATTCTATTAATTTTCCACACAATTTACACATGTTATCTTTTCTGAAGAATGTGGTTTACAGACATTTTGTCCACAAATGGTACAGTATTGCTCAAAACCTACACCACACCATTTCATAGCTTCTCTAGTATGCTTTGGCAAGCATTTTATGTTGGTTCGCTCAGTCATGTGAGGCATTACAATTTCAAGGCAAAGGTCCTTCAAGAATAGGCGTCTCCTGTCCTTCCGCCTATCATGGAAATCGGAATGAGTATAAATAATGTAGGAATTAAGGGCTGAAATGATACAGCAAGCATATTTTAAAAAATAACTACAGGCAAACATTTTGTTTGCCTATTGCATGAATATTCTCCAACCATTTCATCCATCTTGTCCACACCTCCTTTATTTTTATTATGGTGCAGGATGATTTCAGGTTTATGTTTCCTGTCATTGCTGTCAATACTGGAATCATGATGCGTGGTACTAATATAACCCTTAACCAAACCATACTAACCCTAACCCTTAACCAAACCCTACTAACCCTAACCCTAACCCTTAACCAAACCCTACTAACCCTAACCCAAACCGTATCCTTAACCCTAAACCCTAACTAACCCTAAACACTAACCCTTAACCAAACCATACTAACCCTAACCCAAACCCTAACCCTAACCCTAAACCCCCTTAACTAACCCTAATTCTAACTGAAACACCTAATTTCCATTGTCTAGCCAATGGTCAACAAAAAAACGCATGCGCAAAAAAACGCATACATGAGCATGCCAATGCGCACGTATGCGCACCCATAGACTTACAATAGGTGTCTTGCTGTAAAAAAATGCATTACGCATGCATTTTTTTGAGGCAAGTCGGATGCCCAAAAAATGCAATAGGATGCATTTTGTGCGCCCGAGCGCACACCACAAAAAACCGCATGCGCGTAAAAACGCATACAAACGCATGTGTATGCGCACATAAGCGCATCCCATGCAAAATATAGGGAAAAAAAGTACATGTGTTTTTCAGCGCTAAAATACAGCGCAAAAAAACGCAAGTGTGAAACCAGCCTAAGATCTTTTTCAAGCAAAAAATTGCCCAGTTCAGCATTAGTAAAATAATTGTCCATTTGTAATGTTTCTACCAGAATTTTAAATTGGTACAGCAAGTTTTTTTTTTACAATTTCAGAATCTACATCTTTCTGCACTAGAGCACCAACTTCTTTGGCACAGTAGATATGCCCATTCATCCCATAATAATTTGCAGAATCATACTTCCAGAATGCTTTTATTAAATACTTGGCTGGTTTACTAGGCATATATTGAATGAACTTGCAATGTCCTCTGTAGGCTGCAAGTTGCTCATCCACTGTTATATTAGCACTAGGATTGTAGAGCTTGGTACAATTCTTGATAAAAATATTGCAAATGTAACTAATTGATACTAACTGATCCATTTCCATCCTCGCAAGATAAGTTCCCTTATCAAATCGAAGGCTTCACTGAATTTCCTCATATCCATCCACTGACATTGTGGCTTTGTAGTGTGAATCAGAAAGTGGGTCCAGAAATTATCCTCTGATAGGAACATCATAAGATTTTTTACACCCTGCCCGAAGTGTTCAATTCCACTTTTACGTCTCTCTCCCAAGATTACATGGCTATTACAGCATCACAAGTCTTTCAACACACAGGCATGATCCACCCCCTCTCCAGCAACCCAGACTACAATAGCACAGTAACTTGAGACACAAACACTGATGAGTACAAGATAAACATAGTACGGACCTAAAAGGCCCAGGCTCTGTAAACATGAGGTTTCCCCAATAAAGCATTGTTATACCAAATGACAATGGACGTGGTATATCTTGATTTTCCAAAGCATTTGATACCGTGCCACACATGAGGTTGGTACACAAAATGAGAATACTGGGTCTGGGGGAAAATGTGTATAAATTGGTAAGTAACTGGCTTAGTGATAGAAAGCAGAGGGTGGTTATAAATGGTATATTCTCTAACTGGGTTGCTGTGACCAGTGGGGTACCGCTGGGGTCGGCGTTGTGACCTATTCTCTTCAACATATTTATTAATGATCTGGTAGAAGGTTTACACAGTAAAATATCGATATTTGCAGATGATACAAAACTATGTAAAGCAGTCAATACAAGAGAAGATAGAATTCTGCTGCAGATGGATCTGGATAAGTTGGGAACTTTGGCTGAAAGATAGCAGATGCGGTTTAACAATGATAAATGTAAGGTTATACACAAGGGAAGAAGGAATCAATATCACCATTACACACTGAACGGTAAGCCACTGGGTAAATCTGACATGGAGAAGGACTTAGGGATCCTTGTTAATGATAAACTTACCTGGAGCAGCTAGTTTCAGGCAGTGGCTGTCAAGGCAAACAGGATCATGGGGTGCATTAAAAGAGGTCTGGATACACATGATGAGAGCATTATACTGCCTCTGTACAAATCCCTGGTTAGACCACACATGGAGTACTGTGTACAGTTTTGGGCACTGGTGCTCTGGAACTACAGCGAGTGCAAAGGAGGGCAACAAAATTAATAAAAGGGATGTGGGAAGTACAATACCTCTCCAAAGATCTCTTTATACCAAGGAAAGTCATGGTCATAAGAGGGCATTCTCTCTGTCTGAGCCTGCATCTGGAGGAGAGAAGGTTTTTCCACCAACATAGAAGAGAATTCTTTACTGTTAGCACAGTGAGAATCTGGAATTCCTTGCCTGAGGAGGTGTTGAAGGCAAACTCAGTCGAGGAGTTCAAGAGAGGCCTGGATGTCTTCCTGGAGCGTAACAATGTTGTATCTTAGAGTTATTAGGTTCTTTAGAAGGACATGGATCTTGGGATGTATTCTGACAGAATATACCGTTGTGGCCAAAAGTATTGACACCCCTGCAATTCTGTCACATAATACTCAGTTTCTTCCTGAAAATGATTGAAAACACAAATTCTTTGTTATTATTATCTTCATTTAATTTGTCTTAAATGAAAAAACACAAAAAGAATTGTCCTAAAGCCAAATTGGATATAATTCCACACCAAACACAAAAAAGAGGGTGGACAAAAGTATTGGCACTGTTCGAAAAATCATGTGATGCTTCTCTAATTTGTGTAATTAACAGCACCTGTAACTTACCTGTGGCACCTAACAGGTGTTGGCAATAACTAAATCCCACTTGCAGCCAGTTGACATGGATTAAAGTTGACTCAACCTCTGTCCTGTGTCCTTATGTGTACCACATTAAGTGTGGAGAAAGGAAAGAAGACCAAAGAACTGTCTGAGGAATTGAGAAGCCAATTTGTGAGGAAGCATGAGCAATCTCAAGGCTACAAGTCCATCTCCAAAGACCTGAATGTTCCTGTGTCTACCGTGCACAGTGTCATCAAGAAGTTTAAAGCCCATGGCACTGTGGCTAACCTCCCTAGATGTGGACGGAAAAAAAAAATTGACAAGAGATTTCAATGCAAGATTGTGCAGATGTTGGATAAAGAACCTCGACTAACATCCAAACAAGTTCAAGCTGCCCTGCAGTCCGAGGGTACAACAGTGTCAACCCGTACTATCCGTCGGCGTCTGAATGAAAAGGGACTGTATGGTAGGAGACCCAGGAAGACCCTACTTCTTACCCCGAGACATAAAAAAGCCAGGCTGGAGTTTGACAAAACTTACCTGAAAAAGCCTAAAGCATTTAGGAAGAATGTTCTCTGGTCAGATGAGACAAAAGTAGAGCTTTTTGGGCAAAGGCATCAACATAGAGTTTACAGGAGAAAAAAGAGGCATGCAAAGAAAAAAACACGGTCCCTACAGTCAAACATGGTGGAGGTTCCCTGATGTTTTTGGGGTTGCTTTGCTGCCTCTGGCACTGGTCTGCTTGACCGTGTACATGGCATTATGAAGTCTGAAGACTACAAACAAATTTTGCAGCATAATGTAGGGCCCAGTGTGAGAGAGCTGGGTCTCCCTCAGAGATCATGGGTCTTCCAGCAGGACAATGACCCAAAACACAGTTCAAAAAGCACTAGAAAATGGTTTGAGAGAAAGCACTGGAGACTTCTAAGGTGGCCAGCAATGAGTCCAGACCTGAATCCCATAGAACACCTGTGGAGAGATCTAAAAAATAGCAGTTTGGAGAAGGCACCCTTCTAATATCAGGGACCTGGAGCAGTTTGCCAAAGAAGAATGGTCTAAAATTCCAGCAGAGCATTGTAAGAAACTCATTGATGGTTACCGGAAGCGGTTGGTCGCAGTTATTTTGGCTAAAGGTTGTGCAACCAAGTATTAGGCTGAGGGTGCCAATACTTTTGTCTGGCCCATTTTTGGAGTTTTGTGTGAAATGATCAATGTTTTGCTTTTTGCTTCAATCTCTTTTGTGTTTTTTCATTTAAGACAAATTAAATGAAGATAATAATACCAAAGAATTTGTGATTGCAATCATTTTCAGGAAGAAACTGAGTATTATCTGACAAACTTGTAGGGGTGTAAATACTTTTGGCCACAACTGTAGGGTGAATTGCATGGGCCAATGTCTTTTTTCGGCCTTGCGAACTATGTTACTATCACATAAAAATATATGAACAACTGGATATTACCAAGAACAACATTCTTTAGAAATACCAAGAGTTTCACAATTGTAACTAAAGTAATTTTGCAGAAAAAAGCAAAAAAGTAAGCTACCGGGCCTAAAATGTCCAGGTTACACATTCTTCAAGCTTTTTGATGTTTTGTTAACCTAATAAATTTACATTTTAAGACACCTGGATGACAAAGATGGAATTCACTCCTTCACTGCTCACATTTGGCCATATTCACTGGCAGGATCAGTACCCTCCCAGGAAGATGCCAACCGGGATCCCACACTACAGCACAGCGGCGTGGTAAGCTGATTTGACTCCCCTATTTGTCTTCGTTGCTATGAGACCTCTGCCTAGTTATACATAAAAGCAATGTCTTGGTATTCCTACATGTAAAAAGGAATATAGCGAATGAATAGAGACAAATACATAGTTCCATACTGAGTTCTATTATGATGATGTCACAATAGTGATTTATCTGATTATGTTAGCAAATCTCTGAATCTGAAATATTCGTTTTTTTAATCAGATGAATATATTTTATGTGTGATACTTTTAAGAATAAAACCTCTGCTTTTACATTTCTGCCACTTTGGCAAGTTAATAGAAAATATGTTTTAAATTAGGACATTTAGCTAACCAAGCGAAATATTGGACAGCTATTTAAAAGTAAAGCATATAATAATTTAAAGCTTAAAAGGTTAAGGTAAAATGAGCATAGAGTTACTTGACCCCATATATAGGAAATATTTTAGATGTACAGAACATTTACTTTTTAGGAGATCAACTTAATTAACCCCACACACTATGGCTGAATCCCAAAAAGAATTATGGAACAAACCCAAAATCACAGTTGAAGACATGCACATGTAAAATTGCAGCAAATGCTTTAGTAAAGATCAAGAAACATTATGGTGCTATTATTGGTTTACAGGTTTACAGGAAAGGTTGGAATCTAAAGAATTTAATAAAAGTATAGTTTTAATTTTATTATAATGTGTAACACAGAAATGGGAAACTTCATAAAGATTTTAAATAATTTCTAGATTTACTTGCAACAGTGAATGTTCTGTGTGACATTTAAAATTCTAGAATTATTGCGTACAAATAGTAACATAACTTTCACGAATAAATAAGTACGGAAGAATAATTATTTCCTTCAATAGCAACATACCTTCCATGTATAAATAAATACAGAATCATATTTAAAAGTTTATAACCCCTTCATGACACAGTGATTTTCCAATTTTGCGCTTTGATTTTTCCTCCCTCTATTCCAAGATTATTGCTTTTTTATTTTTCCATCAACACAGCTGCATGAGGTTTGCTTGACTGTAAAGCGATAGTGGAAAAAATGCAATTATGGCACTGGTTTTTGTTTGTCTTTAGCACCTGTTGCCATGTACCCTGGTTCCTATGTTTTCATGGATGGTTGATGCTTTTTCCATGTTGAAGGTATGCACATTTTTTTCTTTACAGTTCTTTTTTTTACTTTAAATTTCTATATTGGGTTTAAACAATTGTTATGAAAACAAAACATTCCAATTTTGTTCAATAATAACAATAAAAAAGTTGATGGTTGTTATTATTAAGTTATTGTTAAACATTATAATAAACAGTCATGGCTGATTGTTTTGGAATCCTTGAAATTGCTCCAGAAAATGAAGTATTTCTCCCAGAAAATTATTGCAAACACACATTTTATTTTATACATGTTTATTTCTTTTTGTGTATTGGAACAACACAAAAAAAGAGAGAAAAAGGTAAATTGGACATAATGTCAGATAAAACACCCAAAATGGGCAGACAAAATTGTTTCAAGCATGAGATGCTCATTCAAACTCACCTGTGGCAAGTAACAGGTGTAGGCAATATGAAAATCACACATGAAACCAGATAAAAAGGGGAGAAGGTGATTCAATCTATGTATTGTGCACCACACTAAGCATGGAGAATAGAAAGAGGAGAAGAGAACTGACTAAGGACTTGAGAACCAAAATTGTTGAACAATATCAACAATCTCAAGGTTACAAGTACATCTCCAGAAATCTTGATGTTGCTTTCTCTGAGGTGTGCAACATATTAAAGATGTTTACAATCCATAGCACTGTGGTTAATTTCCTTGGACAGGGACAGCTGAGAAAAACTTATTAAAGGTTGCAACGCAGGACAGTCTGGATGCTGGGTAAGTAGCAAAAATGAAGTTCCAAAGAAATTCAAGCTGTATTGCAGGCTCAGGGTGCATCAATGTCAGCATGAACTATCCATCGACATTTGAATGAAGTGAAAACCTATGGCAGGAGACCTGGGAGGACACCACTGCTTACACAGAGACATAAAAAAGCTAGACTGCAGCTTGCCAAAATGTTTGTGAATAAGCAAAAGTCCTTCTGGGAAAACATCTCGTGGACAGATGAGACCAAGATAGAGCTTTTGATAAAGAACATCATTCTACTGTTTTCTGGAAATGGAATGAGGCCTACAATGAAATGAACTCAGTACCTACAGTCTAATATGGTATAGGTTCAAAGATATTATGGGCTTGTTTTGCTGCCTCCGGTACTGGGTGACTTGACTGTATGCAAGACTTCATGAAATCTGAGAATTAAAAAAGGATTTTGGGTCGTAATGTAGTCCACAGTGTCAGAAAGCTGTGTTTGCATCCTAGGTCATGTATATTCCTGCAGGACAACGACCCCAAACTTAATTCAAGAAGCACCCATAAATGGATTTAAACAAAGCACTGGATTGCCCTGAAATGGCCTGCAATAAGTACGGATCAAAATTCCATTAAACACTTGTGGGAGATTTTAATATTGCTGTTGGGAGTCATCACCCTTCAAATATGAGAGACCTGGAGCAGTTTTCAAAATAGCAGTAGAACAAAATTTATAAGAGTTCTGAGAAGCTTGTTAATGGCTATAGGAACTCATTGATTGCAGTTATTTATTCTAAAGGGTGTGCAAACAAATATTAATTGGAAGGTGCCAACAATTTTGTCCATGGAGAGAGGTCCCTTTCCAGTTTCACCCACTGACTATGTTTCACAAACCTGAACAACTCCAATGTTTGCATAAGAATAGCAGACTGATGGTTTTTCTTTTAGATGACAAGACTACTACTCCCTTTCTTGGAATAACAAAATATTTTAAAGCATTTCCTAGACCTCAACTTGCTCCATATACACTTGCTAATAGCTTGTTGAAATGGGAGAAAAAGTTCTGAGGAATGCAGACAGGAACTCTTTGGAATATATAAAGAAGTTTTGGCAAATTTTGTTCACAGTAATACGATCAAACCAGGGTAAGGGTTTCAAGTTATAATTCATTAAATTTTGAAGAGTTTGTTCAAGGATGGGGATTAGAGATGAGTAAACCTTTCAAGGTTCCATTTACTTTGGATAGGCAAACGTCCAGATATTAACCAAACATGTTCGCCGAACAGTTTGACAAACATACTCGAACCCAATTGACTTGAATGGTAGGCAAAACCAAATGCATAAATAACACCTTCATGGAAGGGCAAAAAACTGCCAAAACAGCTAAAACTATGGCAGATACCAGAAAAACTGGAATCAATTGACCCATCATTTACACTATAAATAAATAATAAAGAAAAATTGATGTGGGGTCACATGTATTTTTGATAACTAGCCAAGCCAAACTGACAGCGCCGGGCTACAACCCTCAGCTGTCAGTGTTAGCAAGGCTGGTCATCAAAAATAGAAGGGGCCCCACCTTGTTTTTATAATTATTTAAATAAATAATTTAAAAAAATGCCATGGGTTCCCCCATTTTTGAGAACCAGCTAAGTTAAAGCTGACAGCTGTGGGCTGGTATTCTCAGGCTGGTTATGGGGCATGGATATTGGCCCCCTCAAGCCTAAAAACAGCCTGCAGCCACCCAAGAAAAGGTGCATCTATTAGATTCTTCATACTTGCCATGTGACAGTGGCAAGTGGGTTTCATATTTTTGCGGTTGATGCCACCTTTGTAATATACGTTGACATCAAGTCCATGCCTTATTAATTAGAGGCGTCCATAAGATTTCTCTCCATTACTAATTCTATAGTTATGTCGTAAATAAACACACAGCCAAAAAAAAGTCCTTTAATTGAAAGAACAACACAGACTACTTTAATTATTCTAAGTTAAACTCTACTCATGTCATCATCGACTCCTCAGTTTGCATTGTCTCCTGTAACAGAATTAAAATATTAAACCACAATATTCCTTAATCCTTACCTGTGCGCTGAGTAGATAATAATCCATATAACCAGTGATGGGTCTAGCTCTGCTACATCTAGATGGCAGGCTGCATTGATGCACGATACAAATATACAGCATGCCATCCAGCAAAGACACATAGAATCATAGAATGGTAGAGTTGGAAGGGACCTCCTGGGTCATCTGGTCCAACCCCTTTCTACCACTGTTCAGTGTCTCATTGTGAACTCCTGTGACCTGACTGATGTCTGCTTTAGCAAGGCTGGTTGTCAAAATTTGGTTTATTTAAATAATTTACAAAATATGGCATGGGGACCCCTTTATTCTTTATAACCAGCCTTGCTGAAACTTACAGCTGAGGAATCGATAGCCCGCAGCTCTCAGTTTTGTCTGGCTGGTTATGAAAAATACAGGGGAACCCCAAGTCATTTTTTATTATTAATTTATAGCACAGGTGGCAAATAATGAATACTCCCATCAGCTGGTGCATGCTCTCACTGTTAGCTGTTGAATACAACTCTCAACATTATCCCTTGCTAGCATGGATTGCAGCATAAGCAGAGGACAATGATGTGGGCTTTCTTCACTTCAGCATCCGGAACCACACAATAGCCAGAATAGTACAGTAGATTCCCAGGTGCAGGTATGTGTCACACTGATGACCATGGGATGTCATCCATGTGTCATCAGTGTGTACATATGCGCAACACTTTGCGACCTGTGCTTTTACCAGAAACACTGACATCTGAAAGAACTTTTAGTGAACTCTGCCATTTACCGAACTTTGCCCGACTTTTGCCGATTTTTAGGAAAAATGCTTTGAAATCGTAACATGAATCCGAACGTGCAGCGTTCATGCTAAATTGTAGATTGGCAAATGTTTTCCAAACAAGTTAGCTCATCTCAAATTGAGATATAATTTAAATGATACACATCATCCAAGTTCCCCAGAAGTTGTGTTCCCAGTTGTGTTGTGTCTGTCTGTCACTTAACCCCTTTCCAACATCGGGCATAATACTATGCCGATGTTGGACACCCTCCCTTTGATGTGGGCTCAGGTGGTGAGCCCACATCTTTTGAACAGCTGACGTTCCCGGAACAGCCGCGAGTGGAAATGTGATCTACCCACGGCTTCTAACCCATTAAATGCCGCTGTCAAATGCATTTAACATGCAGTTCTGGCAATCACGCCGGAAATCCACCCATCAGTGACTCCCGTCACGTGATCGCGGGACATCGATTGGTTGCAATGACAACCAAATGCCTCCTGGAGGCCTCCTATGGTTGTTACTGCTGGATTGCTATGAGCGCCGCCCGGTGGTCGGCGATCATAGCAAGTGAGGTATTCTGCTCCGTCACACGCCTCATCTATCTGTATGTTAAAAATTGGGGCATTTTTGGTGCTCAATTGAAATTTTTTTTGCTGTGTTTTAGCCTTGTTATTCACACTCTTTTGGTGTTTAAAAAAAATTCAGTACAGATAATTTAAAGTAGGAGATATTCGTCACAGGCCTCACCTATCTGTGGGCTAAAAATTGTGGCATTTTTTGGGCTCCATTGAACTGTTTTGCTGTGTTTAGCATAGCTATTGACACTATTTTGCTGTGAAAAAAAGGGCCAGATATTTAAAAGTGAGGGATCTCAGTCACACACCTCACCTATCTGTTGGCTAAAAACTGTGGCATTTGATGGCTTCATTGAACTGTTTTTGCTGTGGCTTAGCCTAGTTATTGACACTATTTTGCTGTGAAAAAAAAATGCAGGCCAGATATTTTAAAGTCGGGTATCTCCATCACATGCCTTAAAGGGAATCTGTCACCCTTTTTTTTTTACTATCAGCTGCCGGCATTGACATCGGGGGCTTATCTACGGCATTCTGTAATGCTATAGATAAGCCCCCGATGTAATATGAAAGAGAAGAAAAACACATTAGATTATACTCACCGGAGGGGTCGGTCCGGTCTGATGGGTGTTGCGGTCCGGTCCCACGCCTCCCATCTTTATGCGATGATGTCCTCTTCTTCCCTTCCTGTAGTGGCTCCAGCGCAGGTGCACTGCTCTGCCCTGTCGAGTCCTGCAGTGCCCAGGCACCGGTAGTGGTCTGCTCTGCCCTAAGCAGTGCACCTGCGCCAAAGCTACTACAGGACGGGAACAAAACAAGAAAGCAAGTAGTCAAAAAGTCCCATAAAAAAGAATTGTATTAGATAATGCCTTATAAAAACATGGACAATAAGGTGCATGGGATGCAGGGGAGTACAGAACGTGCCCACATGGCATATAAGGACCGGATAGCCACACACAGCCCCACAGCAAGCAGCCCTGAAAAAGTATATCATAGGCCATTTAAGATGCATAATCCTCCATATAATCATAGGGCAGATATATCACAACCAACATTGAAAGAACTTTTCAGTGGCGTAAGAAATGGAAATAATCATAGAGCAAATGCTCATAATAAAACCAACAGCTAAAGAGTCTTCAGCATGGCATGCCTGGGAGGTATAAAAAAACTCAATAGTGGTAGAACTCTTCAGTGGCATGTAGCATAAAAATAATATAGAGCAAGTGCTCATATCAAAGTCAGCAAGTAAAGAGTCCTCAGCATGGCGTGTTACCTTGGAGCTCTGGGAGCAGAAAAGCCGGTCAACCCCGACACGTGTTTCGGAGCGCTATGCTCCTTCCCCCTGAGGAAGGAGCATAGCGCTCCAAAATGCGCGTCGCGGTTGACCGGCTTTTCTGCTCCCACAGCTCCCAGGTAACACAGGTAACACGCCAAGCTGAGGACCACTATTGAGTTTTGTTATACCTCCCAGGTAGAGATGAGCGACTTTGCCTTTTTTCGGGTCGAGTCGGATTTAACGAAACCCGACTTTCGCAAAAGTCGGGTCGAACGAAATTGGCCGATTATTGTGAAAAGTCGAAGTCGGACTGAAAAGCGAAGCCCAATGCAAGTAAATGGGGATGAAAAGTCGGCAGTGAGTGGAGGACAGGAAACACACCTAGAGTGCCCATTTTAAAGCCAAAAACATCAATTCTTATTCCTTAAGCTTGTCAACCTTAATTTACTTTATAATAATAGTTAGGCATTGAAAACTGGGGGTTATTTGGCTAAAGTTGTGGGGGGGTAGTGCTGGCTCCAGATTTTCGTGGGCCCAGGGCCAAAGAGCGTCACTGGGCTCCTTTAACACATGACACAATTCATGATCCTTTGATACGGCAGAGAAATAGCGGTACAGTACAATGAAAAATACTTCAATTCTTACATCACATGACTGATATCCATTTTAAATTCTCCAATAGCTCCAAAAACAGACAGTATAAAGTATTCCTCCATACAGTATTATGGCCACTTGCATGCTTTAGTGCACCATACAGAGTAATGAGGCCCATATATTTCTCCATACAGAATCATTGGCCCCATATAATGTTCGATACAGTATATGATGAGCTCCACATAATGCTACAATATATGTTGTTCACCATGGATGAAGCTCCAGTGTCATAAGGGCCCAAATAATGCTACATATATAAAGGGCCCCATTTCTAATGCTCCAGTGTATAATGGGCCCTGTAAATGCTGCTCCAGTGACTGATGTCCACCTTTGGAATGCTCCAGTGTATGGTGGGCCCCAGATATCATTCTCCAGAGTATCGGGCTCCCCAAAAATTGCTCCCAACTTTTAAAACAACTAAATAAGTCTCCTCGCTAAGGAATCCCTGTACTCTGGACTCCTCGTCGTCCCCATCTTCCATCTCTCTACACTTGGACTGTTTAGGCAGAGGGCGTACAGGCGTGATGTCATCGCGCTCTTTGACCAGAATGTCACTGTCAGGAAAAGTGTTTGGTTTCCGGGGGCAGTATGGTTGCAAAGCTGAACCTTAAAGGAATGTCCTGAAGGGCACCACCAGGAGTGGAGCCTGCGGCTTAATTGGACTCAACACGGGCAACCTCAACCATGTCATCCACAAAAAAGCTGCACAGATTGCAAGCTTAATTTCGTTAATGAACGAGACTCAGGCATGCCCCCGCGGTCCGCGTCCAGCTTACTAGAGGGACACGCGAGGCTCTGGCACGTGAGTTCGGCCAATAACAGGTCTGTCATGCCCTTACATGTCCGGGGCTGCACGCGTGCTACAATGAAAGGACTAGCGTGTATCGCTTACAGGTGCGGATAACACGCTGAACCCCATTAGTGATGGGGATCTGGGATTACAATTCTTCCCCACGAGCAAGCATTTCCCAGTAAGTGCAGGTCAACCGTAATTCCGAAATTAGGCCTAAACGGCATTCCAGATAGAATGTGAAAAAATTAAGTGTCCAAACCACAGGTGCTGTAGCTTGCTTAACAGCTGGGCTCCTCTGCTGAGTAGCACATAGTTCTTACATAAACAGGTGGCGTAGCTTGGTTCACGGGTGGCCAACTCTGCTGAGTAGCATGCACACTTACTAGTCCCAAAGTATTAAGTGGTGTAAATGCAGTCAAAAACTGGTTCTTTCATAAACAGGCGGCATAGCTCGGTTCACGGGTGGGCTCCTCTTCTGAGTAGCAGACACAGTTACTAGGCCCAAAAGGATTTTCAGGACAATATGCGGTAAAAAATTATTAGAAACACACACGGTGTAGCTCCTTCACAGGTGTACTACACCACTGGCTACCAGACACCGCTACTATGCCCTAAAACTGTCTATTATCATTGAAAACCATTAGTAATGTGAAAAAAACATATGCTTTTGTTTAACGAAACGTTCTCGAACGGAAACTCGAACAGCCGAATTTTAATCAAAGTGTTGTAGTTCGACGAACGGATCTAACACCGCCCAAAACAGCTAGAATTTGATCTTGGCCAACAGTTCCACTCAAACACCACTCATCTGTAATCAGGAGGCAGACTCAGACGGTCTCAGGCACAGTATGGATTCGACAAGATTGCAGAAAGTTGAGAAAGGGTACAGTATCACCGAATAACAGGTATATATAGCATAGTTTAAACATTTAAAATCGCCATGCTTATTTCCGGAGTCCGACAAAAACACTCACAGCCTCAGTATGGATTAGACAGCAATCTAAAAAGTAGAAAAAAGGAAATGTTTTTGAAGCGTACACCAGTATACACTGTTGGGGTATTTTTAAATCTTCATATATATTTCTGTCTCAGTAAGACAGTCCAGACTCTCCGCAAGAGGAAACAAGATAGATAAAAGTACAGACGTAAAGTCGAGTGATTGCAGAAATTTAGGAATTACTAATCACGGGAAAAACTCCAGGGAGAATTCTCAAAGGCGATGCTGACCCTCAATTACTTTGTGTGTGGAGACAGCAAAAACTGCTCTTTGTGAAGAAAGGGTTGCTGTATCGCAGTACCATTGATCCCATCACCGTTACTCATCTCCATCAAATTTTGATCACAGGGAGAGATGTAGATATGGTCCTCACTGCCTATCATGATCTGTCAGGTAACTTTGGAGTGCAAAAGACAGAAACCACAGGCTGTAGGCGATTCTATTGGATTGGCATGAGAGGGCACATTTAAAAATGTGGGCAGGAATGTCACACATCTGTGAGTAGGAAAACTGTGAAAGCTGATGATAAACCACCACTGCATCTCACTGTGAGTCGATGTCCATAAGAAATGGAAGCCATTGATCATCTGAAGCTAGAGCCCGGCCAGCAGGACATGGCATAGTTATGTCTTAACCATGATCTATCAGTTCACCAAATTTGTAGTGGCAGTCCAAGGGAAGGATTTGACAGCCCAGACTACACAGCGGAGGAGCAGGGAGAGGTAAATATTGCAAATGCTGGGGCCCTGCCCAAGCAAGGGGGGCCCACTCGTGGGCATCGGTACTGGCACTGGGCCCCTCATAGTACGCCAGTGTGTCTGATGGCGGGTGTGCACCCCCACTGTCAGAGACACTTGATTGCACTATGAGGGACCCTGTGCCAGTGCCGGCGCCCAAGAGTCAGCCCACCCACCTGTCCAGGGCAATGGCACTCGCACGGTTGCGTATGCTAGGTGGTGACCCCGGCCATGGGGGGGAGGCAGCCCAGTTAAGGAGGTTTAAAATATGGCATATGTGGATGTTGGACATTCAGCAGCTGCAAATGGAGGAATTGGAGAAGTCCGAGGAAGAGGAGGACAAAAGCGAGCCATTTTTCTGGCAGCCTATGTGTCATCAGGGGAAGGTGGGACAAAATCCTTTGAAACCCATGCATGGTTCATTTTAATGAAGGTTAGATCACCAACATTTTGGGTTGACAGACGGGTCCTTTTTTCTGTCAGGATTGATCGAGCAGCACTGAAGACTCTTTCCGATAGCACACTAGCAGCAGGGCAAACGAGCTCCTGTAAGGCATATTGTGCTAATTCAGACCAGGCGTCCAGTTTAGAGGCCCAATAGTCAAAGGGGAATGACCTGTGAGGGAGAACATCGATATGGGACGAGAAGTAGTTTGTAACCATAGTTGACAACTGCTGTCTCCTGTCACTTTCAATCGATGCAGTATTACCAGTCGTGTGAGCGGGACTTGAAAAATCAGTCCACAACATGGTCATGAAACCCCTGTCTCCAACGCCACTTCTGATGTGTGCACCATGAACACCTCTTCCATGTTGCCCCCTACGGCTCGTTGGAGAACTATCACTGCTGCTGTGTGCTGGGAATGCCTCAAACAAATGGTTTACAAGAGTTGCTCTTGCCCCACGAGAAGCATCCTCCTCCCCTAAATAATCATCCCCATCATCATCCTCCTCCTCTTCCTCTTCTTCCTCCACCTCATCTAGGAGAGGTCCTGGAGCAGACAATGGCTGACTGTCATCAAGGCTTCCCTCCTCCTCTTCCTCATCCTCCTCGGCTGCAGACGCCTGCTCTTCAATGTGCGTCAAAGTTTGCATGAGCAGACGCATAAGTGGGATGGTCATGCTTATGATGGCGTCGTCTGCGCTTACCAGTCGTGTGCATTCCTCAAAACACTGAAGGACTTTACAGAGGTCTTTCAGCTTCGACCACTGCACACCCGACAACTCCATGTCTGCACTCTATGTGCCTGGCCATGTATCCTCCCACAAAAGCATTACAGCCTGCCTCTGTTCGCACAGCCTCTCAACCATATGCAGGGTGGAGTTCCACCTTGTTGCAACGTCAATAATTAGGCGGTGCTTGGGAAGTTGGAGCAATCGCTGCAGCTTCTGCATACAACTGGAGTGTATGGGCGACCGGCGGATGTGCGAGCACAGTCTTTGGATCATCTGGAGCAGGCCTGCTAACTCTGGATAATTATAATATAATAATTATTGAGGAAGCACTGCACCACCAGGTTCAAGGTGTGAGCCACGCAAGGTATGTGTCGGAGTTTTGAAAGGGCTATGGCTGCCACAAAATTCTGGCCGTTATCACTATCTACCTTGCCTGCCTCGAGATGTAGTCTGCCCAGCCATGACTCAGTTTGTCGCTGCAAGTAGTCGGCCACTACCTCCGCGGTGTGTCTGTTGTCGCCCAAACACATCATCTTCAACACAGCCTGCTGACGCTTATCACTAGCTGTTCGATAGTGGGACACCGAGTGTGCAATACTGGCAGCTGCGGATGGAGTGCTCATGTGACTGCACTCTGTGGACGAGCTTTCGCTTCTGGAGGAGGAGGAGGGTCGAACGCCTACAGCCAACTGTTTCCTATACCATGGGCTAGGCAGCACTGTCCCACCGCCACTGTCCCCTGTGGACCCTGCATCCACCACATTAACCCAGTGCGCAGTGATGGACACGTAACGGCCCTGGTCATGCCAACTGGACCATGCATCTGTTGTGAGGTGCACCTTTCCACTCACTGATTGCTTGAGTGCATGGACAATGCAGTCTTTCACATGAAGGTGGAGGGCTGGGATGGCTTTGCGAGAAAAGAAGTGCCGACTGGGTAGGTCATAGCATGGTACTGCGTAGGCCATGAGTTCGCAGAAAGCTTCGCTTTCAACCAACTGGTAAGGCATCATCTCTAACGAGATTAGTTTGGCAATGTGGGCGTTCAAACCCAGTGTACGCAGATGAGAGGATGAGTACTTATTTGAGAGCTGCATATGGTGGAACTAGCAGTGGACATGGCGAACTGAGAGAGGGTTGATGATGGTGATGGAGTTGGTGTTCTTTCTGATGGCCTAGATTCAGTCTTTCATAGCAATAACATTGTGATTCCCGGACTGCTTTGGCCTTGCGATGACACCACAACATTTGCTGCTGGTGGTTTGCTAACTGGTGGTCTTACAGTGGGGGAAACGATGTAGCGTTGCTGACTACCTTCATTGGGAGCAGTTGCACATGTGGTACGTGAGGTTTGGTAGTCTGTCCACGCTTGCAAGTGCATGTTGGTTAAATGTCTAAGCATGCAACTGGTATTCAAATTTCTCAGATTTTTCCCTTGGCTAAATGTCTTTGTGCACTTCTTACAGATAACCTTTGCCTGATCATTAGGATTTTGCTCAAAAAAGTGCCACACTGCACTCTTCCTACTATGGAAGACATTTTTAGGCCTTGCACGCTGTGCTAATTTGATCATCTGGCCAAGCTGTCCTGCAACTCTTTTGGTTTTTGTAACCCATTTTTGGACTGCTCTGGGCTTGCCAGATAACAGCTGTTGTGATGTCGATGCTTCTGCGGATGCTCCTCCTCTTCTGAGCTATTGGCAGTGGCACCCTCTTTCCCCAATGGATGCCAATCTCCGTCAACAACTGGGTCATCCATCACCTCCTCTTCAATGTCATGTGCACCTTCCTCTGTGTCACCATGTAAGGTGATATATTATGCGGGAAGGGGCACCTGAGTTTCATCAGGGTCAGATTCTGGCTCAGTACACTGTGAGGACAATGTAGTGCTCTGATTGAATGTACCAGCAGATAAATCTAGCAGTGGCTGTGCATCAGTGCACTCCATGTCAGATTCATCTTGGACTGGGTAATTCACGATTTGACTTGATAACCCAGGCATGGTATGTCAAAAGAGCTCCATGGAGTAATCTGTAATTTAGCCTGCCGCATCCTTTACTTTTGGTAGGGGTGAAGGACACAAGGAAAGGTGTTGCTCCTGACCATGAGCCTCCAATGACGACTCAGTGCTTTTATTTTTTGAAAGTTCAGAAGAGGAGGCGATAGAGCTGGAGGCTGTGTCAGCAATGTAAGCCAAAACTTGTTCCTGAAGCTCCGGCTTTAAAAGCGGTTTACCTTCTCCCAGAAAAGGGAGCGTTCGAGGTCTTGTGGAGTCAAACAATGACGCAGGCTCAACACCTCCTGCATTAGGTGCTATTGTGCTTTTGCCACTACCAGCAGATCCACCACCACCACTAACACCATCATTGCCAGCTGACAACCCCTGCCCACTTCCACGGCCTCTTCCAACACACTTCCTCATTTTTGGGAAAATGTACCCAAAATACCACCAGCAATATGGTACTGTAAAACAAGGTACAAGGTGTATATAGTATTGGGGAGAATTTGAATCTCCCTACAGACTTGAGGACACTGAACTGTTATCTCAGGCCCAGTCTAGATTACACCTCAATATAACAGGCTGAAATTGGATGATGTATAAAATGTCTATATAGGACTGGGGAGAATTTGAATCTCCCTACAGACTTGAGGACACTGAACTAATATCTCAGGCCCAGTGTAGATTACACCTCAATATAACAGGCTGAAATTGGATGGTGTATAAAATGTCTATATAGGACTGGGGAGAATTTGAATCTCCCTACAGACTTGAGGACACTGAACTAATATCTCAGGCCCAGTGTAGATTACACCTCAATATAACAGGCTGAAATTGGATGGTGTATAAAATGTCTATATAGGACTGGGGAGAATTTGAATCTCCCTAGAGATTTTAGCAAGCTGACAATGATGCTCTCAGTCCCAAGTATGGCAGCAGGCAGCCTAATAAGCAGGACTGCTGCACACAAAAGTGTGGAAAAATGAACGCTTGGTATCTGGGCAAAAAAAGAGGATGAAAAGTATTTTTGCTTTTAAAAAAGCAGTTTGCACAGCAGTGTGAAAACAACAACGCAGCTATCAGGGAGCCTTATAAGGCAGCCTAATAACCAACAGAGCTGATGCACCAAAATATAACCTCCCCTTGCACTGCACACTGACTGGTGTGTTGTACAGGCAAAATCCTAGCAGCAGAAGCAGTTTTTTGTATCTTCTTCCCTGCCTAACGCTCTCCCTACAGAATCATCATCATCATCAGCAGCTCTCCCTATTCTGAGATCAGCAGAAGTAATATGGTGGTCGGCGTGCACGCCCTTTTATAGCCCCTGTGATGCCACACAAAGCAAGCCAATCACTTGCATGCCCTTCTCAAAGATGGTGGTGACCGCTGCCTATGTCATCGCGTTGCCCACAGTGTGCGTCCTCCATCATTGGCTGAAAAAGGGCGCTGGATGCATCTTTTGAAATGCGACTTTGGCACCATGGTCGCTGACCTCGTGGCCAACATCACGCTATGGTCAGGTTTCGTTTCATGAAACGTGACTTTTGCGAAAGTCGGCAACTTTTGAAATTGACTGACCCATTTCGCTCAACTCTACTCCCTAGCATGCCATGCTGAAGACTCTTTGGCTTTTGGTCTTATTATGAGCATTTGCTCTATGATTATTTCCATTTCTTACGCCACTGAAAAGTTCTTCCAATGTTAGTTGTGATATATCTGCCCTATGATTATATGGAGGGTTATGCATCTTAAATGGCCTATGATATACTCTTTCAGGGTTGCTTGCTGTGGGGCTGTGTGTGTGGCTATCCGGTCCTTATATGCCATGTGGGCACATTCTGTACTCCTCTGTATCCCATGCACCTTATTGTCAATGTTTTTATAAGGCATTATCAAATAAAATTCTTTTTATGGCACTTTTTTGACTGCTTGCTTTCTTGTTTTGTTCTATATTATAGTTGCAGTTGTCCTTATTAGTCCTAGTTCTAATATATATGTGGCCTAAATTCTAAACATAATATCTCTATAATTATTCTGTGAAGGATAACTATTTTCCTCTATGGTTTCCACATATATTATGTGTGCCACAATTGTATTTTATTACATGACGGGAAGAAGAGGACGGCATCGCATGAAGATGGGAGGCGTCGGACCGGACCTCAACATCCATCGGACTGGACCGCCCCCTCCAGTGAGTATAATCTAATGTGTTTTTCTTCTCTTTCAGGTTAAATCGGGGTCTTATCTACAGCATTACAGAATGCTGTAGATAAGCCACCGATATTAATGCCGCAGCTGATAGGGCATAACAAGGGTGACAGATTCCCTTTAATACCTGTGGCCTAAAAATTGTGGCATTTGAGGGCTTCATTGAACTGTTGCAGCACTTAAATGCTCCTCTGCCGGGTCTTTAACCTCTACTATGCAATGCTCCAATGTTGGGTCTCCTGCCTCAACACTTTAATGCTCCACTGCCAGGTGTTCAGCCTCAACACTTAATTGTTCCCTTGTCCGGTATTCAGTCTCAACACTTAAATGTTCTACTGTCGGGTCTTCAGTCTCAACACATAAATGCTCCACTGCCAGGTCTTAAGCCTCAACTATGCAATGCTTCAATGCCAGGTATTCAGCTTTAACACTTAAATGCTCCACTGCTGGGTCTTCAGCCTCAACTATGCAATGCTCCAGGCTGAAGACTCAACTCTTAAAATCTCCACTGCCAGGTGTTCAGCCTCCACACTTAAATGTTCCACTGTCAGGTACTCATCCACAACAATTAAATGTTCCACTGTTGGGTCTTCAGCCTCAACACTTAAATGTTCCACTGCAGGGTCTTCAGCCTCAACTATACAGTGCTCCAATGCTGGGTGTTCAGCCTCAACACTTAAATGCTCCACTGCTGGGTGTTTAGCCTCAACACTGCAATGCTCCACTGCTGATTATTTAGGCTCAACACTACAATCCTACACTGCAGTTTCTTCAAAGTCAACACTAAAATTCTCCACTGCTGGTTCTTTAGGCTCAACACGGCAATGCTCCACTGCCGGGTCTTCAGCCTCAACACTGCAATGCTCCACAGCTGGTTCTTCAGGCTCAACACTGCAATGCTCCACTGCCAGGTGTTCAGCCTCAACACTGCAATTGTCCACTGCAGGTTATTCAGGCTTACCACTGCAATTCACCAATGCAAGTTCTTCAGCCTCAACACTGAAATGCTCCACTGAAATTTATTCAGCCTCAACACTGCAATGATCCAATGCAGGTTCTTCAGCCTCAACACTTGCACTCACTTCATGGGAAAACATTATGGGAGTAACAAATGAATAATTGAAATTTTGGTTTCATGTGGCCATCCAGGACATCTCTTCAAAGGGTTATTGGGGTGCGTCCAAATTTGGAGCAGGCCTTGCATTCACTTTATGCGCAAACAATATGGGAGAGCCATATGAATAATGGGAACTTTGTTTTCATGTGCCCATCCAGGACATCTCTTCAAAGGGTTATTTGGGTGCATCCAAATTTGGAGCAGGCCTTGCATTCACTTCATGGGCAAACATTATGGGAGTACCAAATGAATAATGGGAACTTTGGTTTCATGTTGACATCCAGTATGTCAGTTCAAAGGGTTATTGGAGTGCGTGTAACTTTGGGGCAGGGCAGGCCTTGCAGTCAATGCATAAGTTAACATTACGGGAGTAGCAAATTAAGAAAAATGTGAACTTTGGTTTCATGTGGCCATCCAGTACTTTGGTTCAAAGCGTTATTGGGGTGCATGTAACTGTGGGGCAGGGCATGCCTTGTATTCAATGCATAGGCTAACAGTATGGCAGTAAGAAATAAATAAGAATGGTAACTTTGGTTTCATGAGGCCATCCAGGACATCTGTTAAATTAGTTATAAGGGTGCGTCCAAATTTGGAGCAGGTCTTGCATTCACTTCATGGGCAAACATTATGGGAGTACCAAATTAATAAAAGGAATTTTGGTTTCATGTGGACCTCCATTACGTCAGTTCCAAGGGTTTTTGGGATGTGTATAACTTTGGGGCAGGACAGGCCTTGCATTCAATCCATAGGCTAACATTATGGGAGTAGCTAATTAAGAAAAATGGGAACTTTGGTTTCATGTGGCTATCCAGCACGTTGGTTCAAAGGGTTATTGGTGTGCTTGTAACTTTTGGACAGGGCAGGCCTTGCAGTCAATGCATAGGCTAACATTATGGGAGTAGCAAATTAAGAAAAATGGGAACTTTGGTTACATGTGGACATTCAGTACATTGGTTCAGAGGGTAATTGAGTGTGTATAACTTTGGGGCAGGGCAAGCCTTGCATTCAGTGCACAGGCTAACATTATGGGAGTAGCTAATTAAGAAAAATGAGAAGTCTGGTTTCATGTGGCCATCCAGTGCGCTGGTTCAAAGGCTTATTGGGGTTCATGTAACTTTGGGGCAGGGCAGGCCTTGCATTCAATGCTTAGGCTCGCAGTATGGCAGTACCAAATAAATAGAATGGGAAAATTGCTTTCATGTGGCCATCCAGGACATCTGTCTAATGGGTTATTGGGGTGCGTCTAAATTTGGAGCAGGCCTTGCATTCATTTCATGGACAAACATTATGGGAGTACCAAATGATTAATGGGAACCTTGGTTTCATGTGGCCATCCAGTACATTGGTTCAAAGGGTTATTGGGGTGCGTGTAACTTTGGGGCAAGGCAGGCCTTGCATTCAAAGCATAGGGCAACATTATGGAAGTAGCTAATTAAGAAAAATAGGAAATTTGGTTTCATTTGGCCATCCAGTACAATGATTCAAAGGGTTATTGGGGTGTGTATAACTTTGGGGCAGGGCAGGCCTTACTTAAATTGCAAAGGCTAACAGTATGGCAGTACCAAATAAATAAGAATGGGGACTTTGGTTCCATGTGGCCATCCAAAACGTCTGTTCAATGGGTTATTGCGGTGCACCCAAATTTGGGGTAAGCCTTTCATTCAAAGCATAGGTAAAAACAGTATAGGGGACCCACTGTTTAATAATGGGAGCAAGAAAGCATAGCCGGTTGATGGTTCTCTAAGAATAGTGAGGACAAACTGCTTTCTTTTTAAAAAGATTAAAGTCTACCTGATGGCCCTCCTCCTTTAACAGTCCCTCCTTCATAAAGGAAACAGGATGTGCATGATAATGTGTCACACCACATGGCCAGCTAAGGTTGTAAAATGTGAAAATGACATTTCCCAGTGAATGCATTTGGTTTGGTTGAAAGCAATGCTAAAGTTGAAAATGCATTAAAATTGCTACATGTGAACATAGCCCAAGTGGTGAAGGGACATTTTTGTTTTGGGTTATTAATTTGGCATGACATACAAATCATTACCCTGTAAAGGATGTTCCTTAGCATATTTCGCAGGAAAATCCATTTTGGTTTCGGTTTTGTATGTTTTATTGTGCGCCTGGAAAAGTGGTGTAAGACTCTGACAACATTGTTCACAGCAATTACCTGGGAGTCAGAAATGCTTCCAGGGGTCTTCCTCATGATGTTCCCATGACATTTCAGCACTGTCCCCATCGATTTCTGACCCTAAAAGACCCCCTGTGGGGTCAAGGCAAAAATGCTCGGGTTTCTTAAAGACTTACATTGGGCTCGTTGCTTGGGTCGAGCATCCGAGCATTCCAATTTGCTCGACCTGAGCAACGTGCACCCGAGCATTTTGGTGCTTACCCATCACTAGTAAGCACCTTATTACGCAATCTATTATTGAATCCATCAGGCCCAGGACTCTTTCATATGAGGAACATTTTATTAGTCTCTCCTACCTCTTGCAGAGTGAAAGCTTTGTCTAGTACCTAGTTTAGAAAGGCAATGTACATAATTTATTACTCAATTTTGGTTTCAAGAATGTTAGATGGCATTTCATGGTATTGTCCATGAATATGATATATTCAGCTATAATAGCAACAAATTGCTTCAGCTATGTCAGTGGGGTTATGAATTTCTGGCTCGAGTGCCTCTTTTAATTTGGATATGTATGCCGTTTTTTTGCAGGGATGCAACTACCTTGCCAATGAGCGACAACGTTTATCTGCAAATTTTGTATATTTGGAGGGAAGCAGACCCTTTAAGTTGTTTACCAAGGAGATCAATCCACTCAAGCAAATGGAAGACTTTAGGTGATCTCTCTTTTTTTTACCCTGGATCCATGTTCTATTAGTTTCCTTCTGAATTTGCATTTGAGTGCTTCCCTTTGAAATGGTATGTCAGTTTTATCATGCTCATTAATATTTTTGAAAGAGTATATAGTCTCAGGATGGTCTGAGATGCAGAGTATCTAAGCAGATTATCATTTAAATTCCAAAATCTAAAGCATTGTTTGCAGTCAGGTATAGTCAGTGTTATGCCGCGCTCACCAGGAGGCGGGGCTTCAGCCCCGACGTCACTCCCTCCGATACGGCGGTCTCTCGGGGGTCCCCGTCGGGTGCGCACGCGCAGCTCTCGTCCCCGGGTCTTCTCCTCCATGTCACGTTTGCGCTTGCACGCTCCTGTCAGGGCTGTATAGGGCTCGGTCCTCGCTATGGTAATGGAGGACCTGATCCAGAACCAGTAGTAGTCATGTGCTTTCTGGCTAGGTCCTGACCCGGAACCAGTAGTAGTCATGTGCTTTCTGGCTAGGTCCTGACCCGGAACCAGTAGTAGTCATGTGCTACATCAGACGACCTCCCCCTAGGTGAGGTGCCTGATTATTGTTGTGCTTCCTGGCTGGGTCAGCTGGGTCCCAGCCTGGCTGTGCACTGTTCTCAGGTCCTCTGCTCTGTCTGCTATTCTGTGGTGCTCCTAGCACTTGCTCTGAACCCTTGTTGCTTCATGCTCAGTTGTGCCTTCTGGCACATCCTCTCATATCCTGTCCCTTGTTTCTCGCTCAGTCGTGCCTCCTGGCATTCACTCTATTCCTATGTTCTGTTACACCTCCTGGCACGACTGCTGCCTCATTCTGTACTCTGTCGTGCTCCTTGCACGCGTCCTGCTTTGTCTACCTCCGGATGTGTTACTCGCTACACGCCTTAAAGTGCCCACGTGTACCCTCCTTGCACTATCCCGTATTCAGCGCACTCCCGTGTATTCTCCTGTGTTCCCTAGTATCCTGCACCCTCCAGTCACACAGTCTCATTATCTCCTGTGAGCCGGCCGCCTGGTGCCAGCAGTCATGGTATCGTATCCCCTGGGGCTTGCTCCTGACACTCCCTGTATAGGGAGTGGTCCTCACTAGGCTAGCTCGCCCTGGGAGGGTTGGTGCCGCGACCCAGAGGGTCCACTCCAGGAGTCGCTAACTCTCTAAGACTCTAACAGTCAGGTTACAATATGCAGGAGCATTATCTGACCATATAGAAGTTCCAATCTGAGATTTAAGTTGCAATGTAAGCAAGTGATGGATAATTAAGAAAAAGATCTATATGGCTATGCATATTGAGTAAAGGAGAATAATACACACAGTAGTGTTCAAAATATTAGCAGTGTGTTCAAAAACATGAGTTAATCACAAAATCTTTATATTAGTTTTTATTTCCATGCATTGGGAATAGTCCAAACTATTTTCTAACTTAAAATATGATGAGAAATGTGTATAATTTTTAACTACTTTACAGAAAATAACAAAAAATTAACATTGGGTTGTTCTAAAAAAAATAGCGTTGTTTGCATGTGTCTTTACAAACTCACAATATGTACTTTTTCGTGGATTTAGCATTCCTGTGAATCTCTAATCTAATATTTAGCTGTATACCCACAGTTTTTTAGAACTGTTTCATATCTACGTTGCATGGAGTCAGCCAACGTCTGGTACCTGTCAACTGTTATTCCAGGACAGTAGTCTTGGACTACATCCCACATTTTTTGACATTTACTGGCTTTGCCTCTGAAACGACATTTTAAACATCACACCACAAGTGTTCTGCCAGATAACGGTCTAGGTATTGGGCTGGCCACTCCATAACCTCAATTGTGATGGACTGGAACCAAGATTTTGCTAGCTTAATGGTGTGTTTAGGATCGTTGTCTTGTTGAAACACCCATTTCAAGGTCATATCCTCTTCAGTATAAGGCACCATGATCACTTCAGGTATTTTAATATATGAAAACTAGTCCATGATCCCCATATGCGGTAAATAGGTTCAGCACAATAGTAAGAGAAACATGCCCATGTCATGATGATTGCACCACCATGCTTCACTATCTTCAGAGCATACTGTGGCTTGAATACAGAGTTTAGGAGTAGGCTGATGAACTATTTGTGCCCCTTAGACCTAAAAAAAAAAACAATTCTATTTTCTATGAACACAAAATATGTCTCCATCTCTCTTTAGGCTAGATGATGTGTTCTTTAGAAAATTGTATTTGCTTCAGTACATTTTTTTTTTTTAGCAGTGGTACTTTGCGGGGACTTCTTGAAAACAAATTAGCTTCACACATGCATCTTCTGTCACAGTACTCAAAGGTAAATTAAGACTGTCTTTGACCATCCTGGAGGAGATCATTAGCTGAGCCTTTGCCATTCTGAAAATTCCTCCACCCATTTGAAAGGTAGTTTTTTGTTTTCTTCCATGTCTCTCTGGTTGGACTTTCCATTTTAAAGCTCTGGAGATAATTTTAACTGTACAGTCTATCATTGTCTGCACTTCTGTATAAGTTTTACCCTCTCCAAGTACTTTTAACTTTTTAATCAAAGTATGCTGTTCTTCTGAACAATATCTCGAATGACCCATATTTCTCAGGCATTCAAGGAGAATTGCATGTACAACAAGTCCTGGTTTCACTTTTAAATATGGGCCACCTTATTCACCCTGATTTCTCCATACAACCAGTGCAGAGAGATGGGAACAAGTTTAAGCAAGCTTCTGCTTCTGTTTTAGATTGGTGAATCCTGCCCACATGTTTAACCCCTTTCTGACATCAGACGTACTATCCCGTCCATGGGACACAGGCCCCTATGCCCATGGACGGGATAGTACGTCTAGCGCGATCAGCGGCGCCCACGTGGTGAGCGCCGCTGATGGCGGCCGGGTGTCAGCTGATTATCACAGCTGACACCCGGCACAATGTGTCAGGGGCGGTCACGGACTGCCCCCGACACATTAACCCCTTGCACACCACGATCAAACATGTGTGCGGTGTACCGGGGGTTAAAGGGAAGCATCGGCAGGGAGGGGGCTCCCTCGTGCTTCCCTGAGCCCCCCACAGCAGCGCAATGTGCAGCGCTGCTGCGGGGGGGCTCTTTCTCTGCAGGCCCCCGAATCCAAGATGGCTACGGGGGCCTTCGGGGGCCTGCAGGGAGCTGACTTCCTCAGTGCCTGCAAAGCGCAGGCATGAGGAAGTCTGCAGCAGTGCCTGTGACAGATCGCTGATCTGTCACAGTGATCTGTGATGTGACAGATCAGCGATCTGTCACAGGATAGTGATGTCCCACCTGGGACTATGTAATAAAATTAAAAAAAAAAAGTGTTAAAATAATTTTAAAAAATCGCCAAATAAATTAGAAAAAAAAAAATATTCCCCCAATAAATCCATTTTTTGGAAATAAAAAAAACAATAAAAGTACACATATTAGGTATCGCCACGTCCGTAACAACCTGCCCTATAAAACTGTCCCATTAGTTAACCCCTTTAGCGAACCCCTTAAAAAATAAAAATAAAAAACGAAGCAAAAAATAATGATTTATTATCATACCGCCAAACAAAAAGTGCAATCAAAAAAGACGCATATAAATATCCATAGTAACAATGAAAACGTCATCTTGTCCCACGAAAAACGAGCTGCCATACAGCATCATCAGCAAAAAATAAAAAAGTTATAGCTCACAGAATAAAGTGATGCAAAAATAATTATTTTTTATACAAAATAGTTTTCATTGCATAAAGCCGACAAAACATAAAAAAAACCTAAATGAGGTATCGCTGTAACCATACTGACCCGAAGAATAAAACCGCTTTATCAATTTTACTGCATGCACGCACCCCCCCAAAAGAAATTCATGAAACGCTGGTCTTTGTTCATTCTGCGTCCCAAAAATCGGAATAAGAAGCGATCAAAAAATGTCACATGCCCGAAAATGGTACCAATAAAAACGTCAACTCGTCTCGCAAAAAATAAGACCTCACATGACTCGGTGGGTCAAAATACGGAAAAATTATAGCTCTCAATATGTGGTGATGCAAAAACTATTTTTACAATAAAAAGCGTCTTTTAGCGTATGACAGCTGCCAAAAATAAAAACCACCATAAATAGTAAATCAAACCCCCCCGTTATCACCCCCTTAGTTAGGGAAAAATAATAAAATTAAAAGAAAATGTATTTATTTCCATTTTCCCATTAGGGTTTAGGTTAGGGCCAGGGCTAGGGTTAGGGTTAGGGCTAGTGCTAGGGTTAGGGCTAGGGTTAGGGCTAGGGTTAGGGCTAGGGTTAGGGTTAGGGCTAGGGTTAGGGCTGAGATTAGGGTTAGGGGTGTGTTGGGGTTCAGGTTGGAGTTAGAATTGGGGGTTTCCACTGTTTGGGCACATCAGGGGCTCTCCAAATGCAACATGGCGTCTGATCTCAATTCCAGCCAATTCTGAGTTAAAAAGGTCAAATGGTGCTCCTTCCCTTCCAAGCTCTGCCATGCGCCCAAACAGTGTTTTACCCCCACATGTAGGGTATCAGCCTATTTAATACAAATTGCAAAACACTTTTGGGGTCCAATTTCTCCTGTTACCCTTAGGAAAATAAAAAATTGGGGGCAAAAATATCACTTTTGTGGAAAAAATGATTTTTTTATTTTCACGCCTGCTTCTGTGAAGCACTTGGGGGTTCAAAGTGCTCACCACACATCTAGATAAGTTCCGTGGGGGGTCTAGTGTCCAAAATGGGGACACTTGTGGGGAGTTTCAATAGTTTAGGTACATCAGGGGCTCTCCAAACGAACATGACACCCGCAGACCATTCCATCAAAGTCTGCATTTCAAAACGTCACTACTTCCCTTCCGAGCCCCGACGTGTGTCCATACAATATTTTTCTCCCACATATGGGGTATCAGTGTACTCAGGACAAATTGGACAACAACTTTTGGGGTCCAATTTCTCCTGTTACCCTTGGGAAAATGAAAAAAATTGGGGACTAATTGATCATGTTTGTGGAAAAAATACGATTATTTTATTTTCATGCCCGGGCATTATAAACTTCTGTGAAGCCCTTGGGGGTTCAAAGTGCTCACCACACATCTAGATAAATTCCTTAGGGGGTCTAGTTTCCAAAATGGGGTCAGTTGTGGGGGTTTCCACTGTTTAGGTACATTAGGGGCTCTCCAAAGCAACATGACTCCTGCAGACCATTCCATCAAAGTCTGCTTTCCAAAACGTCACTACATCCCTTCCGAGCCCTGACGTGTGCCCATACAGTAGTTTTCTCCCACATATGGGGTGTCATCGTACTCAGGACAAATTGAACAACAACTTTTGGGGTTCAATTTCTCCTGCTACCCTTGGGAAAATAAAAAAATTGGGGACTAATTGATCATGTTTGTGGAAAAAATACGATTTTTTTATTTTCATGCCCGGGCATTATAATCTTCTGTGAAGTACTTAGGGGTTTAAAGTGCTCACCACACATCTAGATAAGTTCCTTAGGGGGTCTAGTTTCCAAAATGGGGTCAATTGTGGGAGTTTCCACTGTTTAGGTACATTAGGGGCTCTCCAAAGGCAACATGACACCCGCAGACCATTCCATCAACGTCTGCATTCCAAAACGTCACTTCTTCCCTTTAGAGCCCCGACATGTGCCCATACAGTAGTTTTCTCCCACATATGGGGTATCAGCGTACTCAGGACAAATTGGACAACAACTTTTGGGGTCCAATTTCTCCTGGTACCCTTGGGAAAATAAAAAAAATTGACGACTAAAAGATCATGTTTGTGGAAAAAATACGAATTTTTTATTTTCATGCCCGGGCGTCATAAACTTCTGTGAAGCCCTTGGGGGTTCAAAGTTCTCACCACACATCTAGATAAGTTCCTTAGGGGGTCTAGTTTCCAAAAGGGTGTCATTTGTGGGGGGTTTCCACTGTTTTGGTACATCAGGGGTTTTCCAATCGCGACATGTTGTCCGATCTCAATTCCAGCCAAAAACGTCAAATGGCGCTGCTTCCCTTCCGAGCTCTGCCATGCGCCCAAATAGGGGTTTACCCCCACATGTGGGGTATCAGCGTACTCAGGACAAATTGCACAATAACTTTTAGGGTCCATTTACCCTTGGAAAAATAAAAATTGGGGGTGAAAAGATCATTTTTGTGGAAAAAATATGATTTTTTAATTGTACTGCTGTACGTTATAAACTTCTGTGAAGCCATTGTGTGTTCAAAGTTCTCACCACATATCTAGATAAGTTCCTTGGGGGGTCTAGTTTCCAAAATGGGGTCACTTGTGGGGGGTTTCCACTGTTTAGGTACATCAGGGGCTCTCCAAACGTGACATGGCGTCCGATCTGAATTCCAGCCAATTTTGCATTGAAAAAGTCAAACGGCGCTCTTTCCCTTCTGAGCTCTGCCATGCGCCGAATCAGTGGTTCCCACACATATCAGGTATCAGTGTACTCAGGACAAATTGCACAATAACTTTTCCAGTCCAATTTCTCCTGTTACCCTTGGTAAAATAAAAAAATTGAACCTGAAGTATTTTTTTTGTGAAAAAAAGTTAGATGTTCATTTTTTTAAAAATATTTAAAGAATTCCTGTGACGCACCTAAAGGGTTAATAAACTTCTTGAATGTGGTTTTTAGCACCTTAAGGGGTGCAGTTTTTAGAATGGTGTCACTTTTGGGCATTTTCTATCATATAGACCCCTCGAAGTGGCTTCAAATGTGATGTGGTCCGCAAAAATAAAATGGTGTTGCAAAAATGAGAAATCGCTGGTCAATTTTTAACCCTTATAACTTCTTAACAAAAAAAAATTTTGGTTCCAAAATTGTACTGATGTAAAGTAAACATGTGGGAAATGTTACTTATCAAGTTTTTTGTGTGTTGTATCTCTGTGATTTAAGAGCATAAAAATTCAAAGTTGGAAAATTGCAAAATTTTCAAAATTTTTGCCAAATTTCCATTTTTTTCACAAATAAACGCAATTTATTTGAATGAAATTTTACCACTGTCATGAAGTACAATATGTCATGAGAAAACATTGTCAGAATCACTGGGATCCATGGAAGCGTTCCAGAGTTATGACCTCATAAAGGGACAGTGGTCAGAATTGTAGAAATTGGCCCGGTCATGAACGTGCAAACCACCCTTGGGGGTGAAGGGGTTAAAAAAGGATCCAAGGCAAAGTTAGAGTCACTTCCAATAATGTTAATACCCTTCACAATTTTTTTAAGTACTGACGGCATGTCTTAATTTGGTCACAAATAGGGAGTTAGAAGATTTCCAATGTAAAATTTTGGGTGTAGATAGAGATCTACACAATCACATACCTCCCCTCTGTGTCAGGCAGTGTTTTTAAAATAGTTTCCGGAAGTGATTTGTGTATGCCTATTCTCACTCCCTTAGATTTTGAAACAGCATTTGTATTTTGGTGCTAAGATGACAAATATATGTTTTTTAACCCCTTAACGACCTTTGATACGCCATTTAATGGCGGTCATTAAGTGTACTTATTCCTCAAATTTGTGCTCCAATAGACAACTAATGCTCCTTTCATCTCAGCCATGACGTGTGGCCCAGCAGTAATTTCTGACAACATGTGGGGCAGCGCCACATGCGGGGGAAATTGCCCAAGAAATTGTGTGTTCTAGTTTCACCCAATAACTCTTGTGTACCTGACAAATTTGCAGCAAATGCAAAAATTACATTTTACCACTAAAATCTCATATTTCCATGTCTCAATTGGTTCAAAACACTCACTAAACCCCTAGATGGATTCCTTGAGGGGTCTAGTTTCCAAAATGTGGTCAACTGTATGGGGTTTCTGCTGTTTTCACATGTCAGGGGCTTTTCAAATGCAACATAGCATTCACAATCTATCCCAGGCAAATAACGCTCTTCCTTTCCTAGCCCTGCCATGTGCCCAAGCAAAAGTTTTTGACCACATATAGGGATAGTCACGTTAGGAAAAAATTCTCTAAGGTCACTAAGGGGTAAACTCAGTATATCATCATCTCCAGAGTAGGTTTCTCTAAAAATATAAAATATACATGTTCTTTATGCATATGGAAAAACGCTTCAGCTCTTTTCACTGCAAGATTAAGTACTCTGACATTCAATGAGCAAGTTTTGAGATGTGCCATATTATATGAAAAACAAAAAGGAGGGGGAAAGAAAATAAAGATTAGAAAGATTGAGAGCAAGGAAGAATTATATATGTTAGATAATAATGTTTACCTCTGCAAATCTAGCAGATTTCAATGCAAATCCCAAACTTGGGGCTGACTTTACATGCAAAAGTCTAACTGTTAGGACTAGGGTTGCTATTAGGGAGAACAATGGAATATATTGAGATTAAAGCTATACAGCCTAATATTACAGTAATATAATGTGAACTCAACTTAAATGCCATTCTGGGTAGGGATGAGTGGACCCTTGGATGTTTGGGTTAGGCGGCTTCGGACGAACCGTAGTTCAATGTTCGGTTTGTTATTCGAACTTTACTCAAACCATGAACCCAAACCCAAAGCAAAAAATAGTCAATGGTGACCCAAATTTATGTATGGAAAAAATGTATCAAGTTATCGACTGTGGAAGAGATGTATGTGACCAGAATGATCACTCATTTCCAACAGATAATGCCAATATGAGACAACAAGATTGTTAAAAAACAAATTTATTTGGCCTATGAAAAATTTTGGGACACTTTTTAAAAGACTGTGAAGTAAATTGGGTTTAAAAAATTTAGAAGGTGTGGCCCTCTACTATGACTACTGCTTACACACAGATGGTACAGTCAAACAGCGAATGGTTACTAAATGATAGGGAATTCTATATGTCCTTTTAGTATTAATGTATTTCTGGGGTCTCACATGCATACTCTGTATATGAATATGCTGTATCATGATGACAATTACCTACAACCTTACTGTTTCATAACAAATTAGACATGATGGATAAATAACTTTCTGCACCCAGTTGAACATTGAGACTACATGTCCTCATGCTAGATAGATACTGGGGACATAGCACTCAGTAACCCTCAATAACGCAGATAATGGAGCTATAACCGTCATGAGGATAGATTAATGAGATTGATATTTGGGTCTTGTGTAACTTACACAAGACCTACTAAAGTTTCCATCAGGTCCGCACAAACACTAATAATTAACAACACAGGACATTCTGATTGGTTACCGAATATGAATATGATTGGTTGAAACCATTTATGCTTACTGTTGAATAATCAATTATCCAATGAAATACGATGATGTAATGTAACCGCCTACTCAAATGAGAATATAAGCTACCTGATTAAATTTAGCAGGTATGGCATCTGCAGATACATCAACCGGTCTCTGTGTGTTTGTCCACCACTGCTCGAGTAGGCCTCAAGCCAATAATCTGACAACCCTCCAGCATATCGATCTCCCATTGAGAGATAAAGATCAAATCTCAGACTCTTCAGTTGGCGTCCCTGGGTGTTATTTTGCCTGCTTTGATGAATTTCTGAGTACAGATCACCATAATAACATGAATTTGTCAATGAGTGTATTGAAAAAAGCTATCAAGTTATGGACTATGGAGGATTTGTATTATGGACATGCTGCACCTGCCTGCATTATGGACATGCTCCACCAGACTTTGGTATGGGCAATCTGACCTGGGTTGTATTACGAGCATGCTACACCACAAACAACACGTCCACGTCCACATCCCCTATTTGATGCTTGCCTTATTTTAAGTGATTTTTAGGTAAAGTACTTCCACAGACACGGTTGTCGATTAGAAAAATTGGTTTTATGCACATTACTCCCACAGACATGGTTGCATATTAAAAAATATTGTTTTGACACACAGTACTATCACAATCACAGGTTCATAAGAGTAGAAAAATGTGTTTTTTGTCACAGCGCTATTACAAACATGGGTCCATAACAGTGAAAAAAAAATAGATTTGACCCACATTACTCCCACAGGCACGGTTGCAGATTAGAAAATGTAATTTTTATGCACAGTATTATCACAAACACGGGTGCATGAGAATAGAAAAAATTGTTTTTAAGCATGTACTCCTACATACACGGCTAGAGATTAGAAATTAGATATTTTTACGCACATTACTTACTCCCACAGACACGGTTCTAGATATGAAAAAAAAAATTTTGTACACAGTACAGTAGTATCACAGACATGGGTACATAACAGTAGAAAAATGTGTTTTTACATACATTACTCCCACAGACACAGTTGCAGATTAGAACATTTTATTTTTACACACAGTACTATCACAAACACGGTTGCATAAAAATAGAAAAATGTGTTTTTATGCATAGTACTATCACACACACGGGTATGTAGCAGTGGGAAATTTTGTTTTTTAAGCACATTACTCTCACAGACACGGTTGCAGATGAGAAAAATTTGGTTCTATGCCGAGCACTATCACAGACATGAGTGCATAAAAGTAGAAAAAATAATTTTTATGCAAATTACTATCACAGACAAGACTGCAATACAGTACAAAAAATAGTTTTTCCACTTTATTCCCGCAGACATGGCTGCATATTAGAATTTTTTTTATGTACCGTACTATCAAAGACACGGGTGCATACAGTAGAAATAATTGCTTTTATGCATATTACTATCACAGACACAAGGGCAAAAGAATAGAAAAATTTCTTTTTACTTGCATTACTCCAACAGGCATGGTTGTAGATTACAAAATTTTGTTATTATGCACAGTACTATCACAGACATGTGGCCATAACAGTCGAAAAAATATTTTTAAGCACAGTACTATCACAGACATGGGTGCATTTCAGTAGAAAAAATGTTTTTATGCCCTTTACTCCCACAGACACGGTTCCATATTAGAAAATTTAGTTTTAATGCACAGAACTATCACAGGCATGGCTGCAAAAGATAAGAGTAGAAAAATTTGTTTTTACACATGGTACTATCAAAGACATGGCTGCATAAGAGTAGAAAAATGTTTTACCCCTAGCATGCGTTTTGGGGCCATACTTACTTTTTTGCTATTAGCTGCAAAATTACTTAAAGGGAATCTGTCACCCCTTTTTTGAGATATCATATAATGATATCATTCAATTGTGTGTCACATAAGGATTCTGTTAGTACTTTTGCTTCCCCCTGACCCCGCACCTTTCATGCATAAATGCCTTTTTTTTATATCGGTTCAGATGTATGTAAACTGCTGCTGTCCGGTCCGCTGGGCGGGGATTATTCAACTGCTCCCCCATCCCTGTCTTGCTCTACGCATTTCTTCTTGTGTAGAGCAAGACAGGGAGGGGGGGAGCAGGTGAATAAGCCCCGCCCAGCGGACCGGACAGCAGTTTACATACATCTGAACCGATATAAAAAAGGTATTTATGCATGAAAGCGGGGTCAGGGGGAAGCAAAAGTACTAAGAGAATCCTCATGTGACACAAAATTGAATGATATTATTATATATCTCAAAAAAGGGGTGACAGATTCCCTATAAGTTAGAATTTTGAAACCCCGGGTAATCCTCAAGTATGTCATTGTTGGTAATATCCAGTTGTTCATATAATTTTTTTCATAGGCATTTCGGTGTAACAATGCTTTTTTGGTGAAAACCACAGCTGTACGAATTGGTGGCCTTTTAGGCCCCCATGTATTTTTTATCATGCTCTCAGTAGTGTTTGTGTCTCAAGTTACTTTATTTGTATTCAGTAATGCTGGTGGAGGGGCCAGGGTGTGGATAATGCCATATGAGAATGTCATGTGATTTTTGGAGGGAGAGATAAGGCCATGACATCATCTCTGGTCCTTCTGAACACAGTAATGAGCTGTGTAGAGAGTAATGAGGACAGTATACACTGTGAGCTAATAGTGAAGGACCTGAGATAAGATAAGATGTTGAGAGGAAGTCTGATTCAGTTTCAGTTTCTCTGATTCTAAGAAGCCTGCAAATGTCATCCGCTCAATGCCGACTTTTATTTCCCATTGACTTGCATTGGGGTCGGGTTTCGGACGAAACTCTGACTTTTTTTGCCCTAGTCAGACTAGTTTCATCTGAAACAAATTTTGTTTCATGAAACCCAATCCAACCAAAGTCGCTCAACTCTACTCAAGATGTTGCAAATTACAGATTATCACTAATCCGCAGACTCCCTGGGATAAGAGCAGATGTCTCTTCAGAGCTTTAAGGGCCGACTTCTCCACCTGTGGCACACACAGAGTGGAGGTAACAACAAGCTTAGGAAGCTGACAGTCCATTGAAGTAAGGTGACCAGAGGGTCAGAACCTGGCTTCTTCAAGCATATCCATGGAATCAGGTGACCAGTGAGTGTCATTCCTGGCTTTCCCAAATGTATCCATGGGACTCAGGTGACTGGTGGGTCCAAATTCTGACTACCCCAAAGTAGAGTTGAGCGAAACAGGTCGGCCAGATTCATAAGTCAATGACTTGTGGCAAAGTCGGGTTTCGCCGACTGAAAACCGACCACAGCGTGAAGTCGGCCATGCGGTCGGCAAAACGAGCGCCAAAATCGGATTTCCCAGAATGCTTGCACATGACTTTTTTCAGCCACTGAGCAAGGACGTACACTGTGAGCAACGAGATGACATGTGCAGGAGAGAGAGTTTTCGTGCACTTTAAAAAAAGCGGTCCGGCATGTAGGTGTGCTTACTGTCCTCCACTCCCTGCTGACTTTGCTTCCCCATTGACTTGCATTGGGTTTCGTGCTTCAGTTGGACCTTCGACTTTTCACGATAGTCGGCTGATTTTGTTACACTCAACTTTTGAGAAAGTCGGGTTTCAAGAAACCCGACTCGATCCTAAAAAAGGCAAAGTCGCTCATCTCTATCCAAAATGTATCCATTGTCCCCTAAGATGGCATTTTGCACAATGTCAAATCTGTGTCCCTCGTGTTGAAGCAGTGATCTGGCAGCTATCCTGTAGAGTGTCCCTGGCTGTGGTTTTTTAAAGAATGTCTGGATCTCTGGATCTATTGGATCTGTATGTCTTTGATATTTGGATGTCTTCTTGATGTATATTGATACACAGGTGCATATCCTCTTTTTATAGTTCACAACTGTTCTTCAAGCTTCAAGTCATTATTCACAGGTCAATGAGGCTATGTGATGATATTAACTTGCACTGTTTGACTATTTAATCAGTTTGCATAGTATTTACTTCTCTGTTTTGCAAGTCAACAAGCTAGCTGACCCGGAAAATGTGTAATCAACATGTCAGAAAACATCATTGTTCAGTGACCCTGCATCCTTTTTTGCAAAGATATTAATGGAATAAACTATAGGAGCCGATATAAAAAGTAAATAACAACCATTCGTCCTTTTAGAAAAAAACAATTTAGCCTAGAACAATAGTCAACTTTTCAGACTCTTCACCAACAATAAAGACATAAATGCAAAATTCAACATATGAATAACAGTATGTTCATCCTGACTAGAGTTAAGCAAATTCCTTCGGATTCGGTTGCCGAATCTAAATTTGCCATATTCGTGCCATATGGGTACCCTATTCGTGCCGAGTGTATGTTTGATGATCAGTTTCAAACATAGTCAGTAATTTCTACTCCCATTGCCTCTAATGACGTTCAGCTGTGTTTGACGAATATTGCTTGGGACAAACAGTACAAAAGAGTGGTGGAGTGCACACCACGAAAGGGGCAGTCCAATACGCTATCAGAGAGCCCCTAATCCTAAAGGTATGTACAATATCAGTATTTGGATATTTGTTTATTGAAACCCAGCATTAATAAATAATTACCTGAATAAACATAGGAAAAATACCAGGCTAGCGCAAACTCCACATTGTCTCCACATTGTTGCAATTAAATTAGAGACAGCGATGTAGTAGGTTATATGGACTAGAGTATGTCCCGAGGATTGTATGTGAACAAAATGCTTTCAATAATGCTTACAGTAATAGTCCTGTATTGTGTGGGCATATTTCTGTACATATTTTGTACATTATTGTATATAGGTGTTTTTATGTATATAGTCTCTGTTTTATTTAGTACCTTTTTGCTTCTGTATTTTTTCACTATTGTTTGTATATATAGCCTAATTTCTGTTTTGTATGTATTCATCTCTTTCAGTGAGGTTTGAAAAAGACCCGACACAGGGTCGAAACGTGACCTCAACACTTTAAATATTTCTGTAGTGACTTCAATAAATTCTTTCAATTGCAATTGAAAAAACATTTTATTGAGTGTGGCTGTTTCCTTACTATTTGATGACTTTTCTGGACTAGCTCCAGGTTCAGCCTGCACCTGCCTCCTACCTATAGAGTGCATGCCTTTCTCTATACAACAAATTCCTGTCTCCACAGGTGTAAAATATATAAGTTTTCTGATCCAAAACATCAGAATATGAAAGGTTATACAACAGAAAGTCTGAAAAAAGAGTTTGTCATATGGTTTGTTAGTATCAGCGTTTTGGATTAAAATATAACTTTTATAACCTAAAAATATAGGTGTTTTACAAATGCAAATAGAAAGGGCAAGGTGCTTGGGACAAACAACTCAAAAGAGTGGTGGAGTGCACGCCACGAAAGGGGTAATCCAATGCGCTATCAGAGAGCCCCTAATCCTGAAGGCCTCTACAATGTCAGTATTTGGATCTTTGTTTATTGAAACCAAGCATTAGGCCTGTTTCACACATCAGTTTTTGTCCATCAGTCAAGATCCGCCGTATTGCAAAAAAAACGGATCCGCTATTTTGCTTGGCGGATCCGTTTTTTTCCCATTGAGTTGCATACCGGCGGATCTTGACGGATGGCCATCCGTTGGATCTGTTTTTTTGTGGATCCGCCAAAATTGTGACATCCGCCGACATGCCCGAACGGAGCATGTAACGTTTTTTCAGGCGGCAGGATCCACACTTCTCACTGTGCATGGCTGAAAGACTTCACTCAGCCTGAAATTTAACCCTAAACTCTGTTCTGGTGCCTGGAAAAAATTCTCTGTCTCTCTCTCTCCTTCCCCAGTCAGCGGTTCCTTTAAAATTTTTCCTTTCACGGATCCGTTAAAATAACGGTCCGGTGACAAACGTTGTGGTCAGTTCAGAAACGGATCCGCTGTCCGCCATTTTAGCGGATTTTGACTGAACACAAAAACTGATGTGTGAAACAGGCCTTAATAAACAATCAACTGAATAAACATAAGAAAAATACCAGGCTGGTGCAAACTCCACATTGCTGCATTAAATTAGAGACTGCAATGTAGCAGGTTATATGGACCACATAGGGTTGCATATACTTATGACTAGGGTTCCTGCCCTGGTCATAAGTATATGCAACTCAATAAATGTAGCAGGTCTTGCATGTAAATTTTACCATATCAGTAACCGCCTGCTTGCCACTGAGTAGACACTTTCTCATTATTATTGTGTAGAGTTGAGCGACGTTGGTCGGATCGGGTTTCATGAAACAAAATTTGTTTCAGTTGAAACTGGTCCGACTAGGGCAAAAAAACTTGGAGTTTCGTCCGAAACCCGACCCCAATGCAAGTCAATGGGAAATAAAAGTCGGCATTGGTCAATTACACTTTTTTAGTTGTTCAGTCTTCCTCAGGGCTCACTGCACATGGGTACCCTTCGAATCTCCTTTTGTTTTATCCGCTGCAACATTTCTTTTTTCAAGGTTCCAAATGCAATTCCTATTAATAAAATACATTTTTTAATATTCTATAGTTTTAAATAACATGTTTGTATTATACTGAATTGCACTAAGTTGTTTAGATGTCATGTGTCACATCATGTGGGACTCGTTTGAACTATGACATGTGGTCATGTGTTTTTGTTTTTTTGGTGCTCACATTAGAAATGTTAACCAATATAAGTGATACACCTGCTGTCTTGTTACACATGTGGTTTTCCTGAAGGAGTAACTTTGTACTTCGAAATGCGTAAAAAATAAACCATTGGTTTACTCCATTGGATATATGTCTTAAATCCTGTCTGCAGCACAAAGACTATCCACAAACTCCTTCTGACCTATTATTGCTAAATATGAAATTTACTGATATGTTTGAATGAAATGCATATTTTTTCATCATTTCAAATGATTCCATGGCCCACACAAAGTGTCATGCCAGCAAAATTGTCTTCCGTAAACAGAATAATACCCCCATAGTAATCTCCACATACACTGTAAAATGCCTCTACAGTACCCCTCCATGAACTATGCTTCCCCCATAATGCCCTCAATGCAGTATAATGCTCTTATAATGCCACCAATGCAGTATGATTGTCCTTAATTTCCCACAATACTTTTTGCAGGCACCACAGTCACGCAGACATAGTATGATGGTCTTCTCACAGTAAATATAATGAAAAACTAGGCACTCAACTTATAGAGAAACTTTTGATGATTTTTTAATGCAGCCCAAAATAAAACATTTCAGCCACATCCGGCCTTTATAAATTACAGACTGATTAAGAGTGTTGTGGATTCATGGGGAATCCTAATTAATAAGGCAGGACACGTCTAGGTATATGTGAGCTTGTAGACCTGGGGGTATTGTTGCATAAACCCCAGTGGTTAGAGGTCCGAGGCTTCAGTGTGCCAGCCTGTTGCAAGACGCAGCTTCCACCTTGTCTATGCCTTATTAATTAGGATTCCCATGAATCCACAGCACTCTTAATCAGTCTGTAATTGATAAAGGCCAGATGTGGCCAAAACATTTTATTTTGGGCTGCATTAAAAAAATCACCAAAAGTTTCTTTATAAGTTGAGTGCCTAGTTTTTCATTATGTTATATGGTGTTGGATTTTACTATGGCACCCTCTCTGGTAGTGCACATGGCTCTTCTTTATTCACACAGTAATTAGCCCTGAAAGCCCTCAACACAGTATAATGCACCCCAACAGAGCTCTTTAAATAGCCTCAACTCAGTATTATGGCCCCAATCAGTTCTCTACACAGTATACTCACCCTTCAATCAGTATAATGTCACTCTCACAGCCCCCACACACAATGTGACCCCTACCCAGACATCCACACTGTATAATTGCATCGACAAAGCCCTTGACACAGTTTAATGGGCTTACAAAGTATAATAACCCCACAAAGCCTTTTATGCAACTAGATCATCCCCTTAAACAGTTAATGGCCCCCAAAACTTTCAACAATTTATGATAGCCCCACATCCCACATCCTCTTAGGTTGCTTTCACATTACGTTCAGGAACCAGTTCAGTGGCCACATTGGGGCTTACGTCCAAATCTTCAACAAAACGTGATTCGGATGTATGCGCCAACAGGGCCATAAACTAAAATGGTGCTGACAGAGAGAATGTGTGCTCTTCTGTGCATCACCACAATTGCTGCTGGCTTAGTGAGGTGATATTCATATAGAATTGATGGTATCATTAATCATGTCATCTGTTATTGAAATTTCTTGTGTAAGTACTGTTGAAAGGATATTTGATAGACTGGCCTTTCCCTCATCCCTCATCTTAGATTATTTTACCAATATTATTTTCAGGGGACCTACACTATAATTTTGTAATCTCATACTGTTTGGGTATTTGAATAATATTTTGAATTAATTTTCTTTGCTGCCTTTCTCAATTTTTTACATTATTTTCTTCCTCTGTAAGTATTTAAAGGGGTTGGCCATTACTCAGACAACCCCTTCTCAATCACCATATTCCCACACATAGAACAAGTGTAGTCTGTACTCACCTGTGATGCCAGTATCGCTCCAGTGACATCAGTACTGAGAGTCCAAGGGTAGCATGACAGTGATATGTCCCGTGTGCCCTAATGCCTCTATTGGTCTGCTTCACTCTCCCTGCTGTTGGAAGTAACTGACATCTATATAAAGTCAGAAAGCAGCAGCACCTCTCACTTTCTCTGAATGTAAGAGCTGGTAACTTGCATTGTTAAAGATATTTTAGCACAAGCAAGCTACCCACACTTCCCTTTCAAAAAGATATTATGTGAAATGTGCATCAGAGCAGCATGGTGGACTCATTTGTTCTCCTTTATTATGGGTAAGCAATATACCTACATAGACTAAACAGCATGTGTCAATTTAGGTCATGATCACTTTGACATTATATTTGTATGAATGTCTAAAGGACTTTGCTGGTAATTGTTATACAACTTTTGGACATTGATATTTGCCCTACCATTTCCTCCTTTCTAGACCTGTATGTACATAATGGCAACAGTTTTCAATATTTTCCAATAAATTGTTATTTTCATTACTTTATTGGAGGTTTGTGGCTACTCAATCAGTTGGTTCGTTTAGGGTGTTCATATCTATGAATCACAGCAAGTGTATTTGCCACAAATTAAACTTTTTTGGAAACATTTGCAGAATCTGGTGAATTCCACACTAAAAATGGTTTGATCATCTCTAAAACAGGTAACGCAATTGAAAAATGCATTTGTGAGCAATCAAGGATTTACAGCTATTGTAACCTATTGATATTCTGGCATGTACATAAATTTATTTGTGAAGTCCAATTTCATATGCTTTAGATCTAAAAACAAAACAACCATTTACATAATTTAGTAAACATTTTCAATATCTCTTGTTCAATGATGTCTAAAATATTTTTTTTATGTCCATTAAATTCAGTTAACATACAAATAATTCAGCCTAAAAATTTGTATTAAAAAATTGGGTATAAAAGAATTCTTTATTGAAGGATTCGGAAAGAAAAGTTTTTTATTTATTTTATGAAAGCTACAAATGCATATCTACTTCATTACTATTTTGATAATGTGGTGGCTCTACAAGAATGTTATTCAGAATCATAGACTCTGCGTAGTTTTGAAGCTCAGTGTAGTCCTTGCTGGCACTGTGATATTTTACCATAATTTTTTTGCACGCTCACATATTCCTGTGAAGCTATTCACTCTACTATTATTAAAGATGTTATTCTTGTTGTTAAAACCACCAATAAATGGTTTTGCTAGAATATCTTATGGCCCAGTTAAATACACTATGCGATTTAGAAACATAAATTACTTTGTGGTTCACATCATAGCAATTAATATTTTATGTACAAATTTATCAAACTTTTACTTAAAGGGATTTTGTCAGCACAAAATATCTATTCAAACAAATACAAGCGCTTGGTGCATCACGGCGGGTCAATTATTGAAATAAGCCCTCCCATCTGCTTATTTTACAACTATCTCCACCCTTTTTTGGCCCAATGAAGGCAGAGCTGGTAATCCAATGTGGGGTGGGGGTGGAGATAGAGGGAAAACAAGCAGATGGAAAGTGTATTGAAAAGATTAGCACAGCCATGAAACACAGAGCGGTTAGACTTTGAACAGTCATTTTGTGCTGACCCTTGTCACTTTAGCACAGACATTGAAGAAGTAACAACCTTTAACTTGACATTTACTTAATCATATGCAATATAAACTGTTAAATTATAGTTTTCTGCATCATGCCATGTAACATATAAAATATTACCATAAAGTTTCTTATCATGAATCTGCTATAGAATTTTGCTATTCATTTTTCAAGGTTTATCTATCTACTGTGACATTCCCACTGTTGAACATAGAAAATATAAAGTCAGGCAGGCAGCTGGAGAGGCTATCATAATCATTGTCATCAGTAGTTGGTTAATAAAAGTAAGCAATGATCCATGGCTAATTAATTTTGGCAAACATTAGGTTTTTGACTAATGTGGCAGATAACCAAGTCCACTTGTGTTACACAAAGACGCGGGCGATGCTAAACACAATGACATTACACTGGAGGCTGACCATGACAGTAAAGAAATTGCATGTGGACCAGTTATTGCTACTGTTGCAATCTGTTGACCCAGAAGTGCGTGGAATTGGGTGTCAGCATATTAGAATGAGAAAAGACATTGTATAGGCATGACTGAAGTTGTATGTTAAGCTAGTGTGCCTCTGTTTGCTGATGTGCATTTGGTTGTTATAATAGCATATAAAACATATAAGGTGCATCATATCAAACACACTGTATCCCTTGCTGTTAACTAGGCTACTTGTGGAAGCCCTAACACTGGCACAGGAAGGGGAGAATTCAGAGAGCATGGATCGCAGAAGAGTCTGCTGATCAGTCATACGGGCAGCAGGTGTGCAATCAGTGAAAGCTTTGCTAAGCATGTAGCATAGCTTATTCTGGTAATAAGACAATTTTAATTCCTCTTAGCACCTCAAAAAATTCCCCCATCTCATAGTCGTTAATTTGATAGATGTTCACAATCTGTCTTCCCATAAGTATTTCAGCATACATCTTGCAAACATGTCCAAGGTCCCCGTTTTTAAATTGTTGTCAACCCATTGAGATTGTTGTTTGCTAGCATGGTCAGATTCATCAGCAACATTATTTTCACTTTGACTGTCAATCTCATCCATTGCCTGTGGAAAATCTATCTCCCCCTCCATATCCACTTACTGCTGTCCTTTATCCTCCTCTTCTTTTTCCTCCTCCTTCAAATCCTACAGTAAATAACATGTACCTTGAGGGACCCCAATACACACCAGCCTGCTATGAACTGGTGCAGACGGCTGATCTTCCTAAAATTGTCTCTTAAATTCTGGTAAATATTTTTAGATTGGTTTATATTGTTAATTCCCCACGTGTCTCTACTGACAAATATTTCCACCTCTTCTAAGGGTCTCAGTAGGCTACAAGTATGCATTATCACTTCCCCATGTTGGATCTAAAATTAACCCATGCTTCAGATGAGGTTTGTCATTGAATTATACAGCTTGTGCAATGGCAAAAATGGAAGCTGGCACAATTAGTCAGGCTGCGCTGTGGGGATGAAGAGCCTTGGGATTCCAAAATGGTTTTTATTAAAACCAACACATTTCTGAGCCAGACTGGCGCTTTTCTCAACGTATAAAAATCAGCCATTTATCTGCCTTATGGCTGGCTAAAGTACACCCAAAACCTGGGAAAATGCCATGATTGTGCCTCCTTAGCTATGCTCTGGGGACTAATCTATACAAATGAACAAAACACTGATACATCACAATAACGACTATAAAAGATATTCCTTTCTAGCGTTTCACAGGTGATCACCTGCTTTGTGTGTACTCTCTAAACTACAATAATGACTCTTTCTGATGACTGTTAAGTTTGTTGCTGAAATATCGATCTCCTTTCTCCTCAGTACCCTTTCTGTACCCTATTTTTAAAATTTCTCACTCTGCTGCTTTCACTTGTACTGTGCTGCTGGCTCTGCCCTGGTCGTTTCAAATCTTTTCCAATTGGGTTCCCAATTCCTGATAAAAACATAGTAAGCAACAGTGACTGTAAATACCAAAAAAGAGTAAATCTTTATGCATAACTAGAAAATGATAAGCTTATAGGAAATGTTTTGATCCCAATTTAATTTAAATCCACAGACCAAATCCCTAAATTATGATAATTAAAGTTTCTGACAAAGCAAACTTAATTTCCATCTCATAGCATACCATAACATTTATCAAACTCCTCCAAACTACACCCCATAAATTAATTAGACACTAGAACAGAGAAAATACAAACTTTCCTATACTCATAACTACACACATATTGACTCTAGCTGGGATCGGGACATAATAAGGTGGGAAAACAGAGAGGAAACTTAAAAAATTAGCTTTTTCAAACATTCTCATTGCTTCCTGGACCTCTTCTGCTCTATGACGCCGGTGCTCCACTTGAGAATAACCAATATTAAGACACTATGAACGTCGCTAGACAACATTACTGTACAATGATTGCGTAAGGTGTGGACTCTTCTGAAGAATGAGTTTTTACAAGCAAGCACTTATCCGAGGTACTGGACCTCCTGCCTTAAGGCAGACAGAGAGGTAAAGGTGAAATGTATAGCTTTGGTACATATTACAATTATTTTTTAAGAAGGATTTATGCGTCCAAAGCTGTGATTTGATTTTCATGCATTTTTTATTTTCATTTATCATATACAGAAAATATTGTTTCATGCAACACCATATGCTATGAGTGTAGTATGTTGGTTTAGAGGATCATTATGATTTTTTCTTTTATAATTTAGAATTTCTTTATACGTGTCCGAAGTCTGAACATTTTCAGGCTGATAATATTTTCATGCACCTCTGAAAACAAAAGAGTTAAAAAGTTATCCTTGTCTTGAAAGTAGATTGGAGCAAGAAATAATAAATGAGTTGTTAATATTGAATTTATGTGAGTCTAATATTTTATCGGCATATTCTGCATCAGGAAAAGTCTCCACTAGCTTGGAGCAATGCATATAATTATAAGTAGGGTCACCTTGGATATAAGGTCTTGGTGTACCAAATGGGAGGAGTAAATGAGTGAGCTGTAAAAATAATGGGAAAAATTAAATTCTTGTCTTATTTTCAGACATGAGAAAGAATTCTGTTATAAATAGTCTAAATATATGAAACTAAAATGTAACTTGCGAATATATTAGACACTGAAATCTAAGCTTGTATTTACAGAAAAACAACAACTACATTGTTATATAAGTGGACTATAAGGAGACATATAATTGTCATCAAGTATTTGTTATATAACTATCATGGTGGATATAGTATTGACAATTTGAAAACTGTAAATGCGCAACATGATCTTTTTTTATTGTTCAAATCACATTATATTATCCTCATGTGCATAGTATGGTTACTGATGTAAAGTATTAAGCCACAAGCTGAATTGTTGTTGGTATACCAGCTATAAGAAAAGCACTTTACATTGATTTTAAATTAATGAGCTACATTTACTGTAAGAAGGAAGTTAATTTGTTAATCTCTGAGTGAAAAATCCATCAGCTATGAAGAGTGTGTCAGTCACCTGCCGGTATACTGTAATATATTTCAATTGCAAACCATGTTCTTGTTGAAAATCTCAATGGCAATGCAGGTAATTATTGTGCTATAATTACAATTTTCCCTATAGATTGCATGAAACAAATGCACACTTTCCTGACAAGAAAAGAAATCTACATTAGTATATATATTCTTTGTATAAACTAGGAAGTATTACTATTTTAAAGCTAATAAATATGAGAAAACAATGAGGAAAATGTGTTAAATTGATTATTCAACTTGTCCGACAACAAAATATACTTGTATATATCTTTTCATTAATTGTTTAAAAAAAATAAACAGAGTCATATTCACCATTCACCACGCCAATGGATACAGAGTAGGTACCTCCAGAGATCTGCGCTGGCTCTAGAAGCAATCGCTACTCTGTCTGCAGATCATAAGACCATAGCCTGTGATTGACTGCTGCGATCTGGTGATTAGAACTGTGTCATCATCAAAGGCTTCTTTGATGAGGCACTTTTCTAGTTACTAGACCACAATCACTGTGTGCAGATGTCTTGTGAGTTAAACCTCTGAGCCATCTGCAATATATTCGACAGGGTGTTGCAAAGTGAGTTAGCCTCTGTTCATAATTTCAAAATATTCAATGCCTAAAAAGACTTTCTCCATTGTAAGACAACCTGTTTAATATAAAAGGTTATTTGAACTGTTAACATTTATTACCTATCCTGTGTTATGTCACTAGGATTAGAAAGTACTATAAAGTTGCATGAAGTGGCAAAGTATTTGAACAGATATTTCCCCATATGATTACTCAACACTTTGGGCACGTTGGTGAGGAGAATTTGAAACTTGGGACACCTACAGTTGTGGTCAAAAGTATTGACACCCCTGCAGTTCTGTCAGATAATATTCAGTTTCTTCCTGAAAATGATTGCAAACACAAATTCTTTGGTATTATTATCTTCATTTAATTTGTCTTAAATGAAAAAACACAAAAAGAATTGTCCTAAAGCCAAATTGGATATAATTCAACACCAAACATAAAAAAGAGGGTGGACAAAAGTATTGGCACTGTTCGAAAAATCATGTGATGCTTCTCTAATTTGTGTAATTAACAGCACCTGTAACTTACCTGTGGCACCTAACAGGTGTTGGCAATAACTAAATCACACTTGCAGCCAGTTGACATGGATTAAAGTTGACTCAACCTCTGTCCTGTGCCTTGTGTGTACCACATTGAGCATGGAGAAAAGAGAGAAGACCAAAGAACTGTCTGAGGACTTGAGAAACCAAATTGTGAGGAAGCATAAGCAATCTCAAGGCTACAAGTCCATCTCCAAAGACCTGAATGTTCCTGTGTCTACTGTGCGCAGTGTCATCAAGAAGTTTAAAGCCTATGGCACTGTGGCTAACCTCCCTAGATGTGGACGGAAAAGAAAAATTGACAAGAGATTTCAACGCAAGATTGTGCGGATGTTGGATAAAGAACCTCGACTAACATCCAAACAAGTTCAAGCTGCACTGAAGTCCGAGGGTACAACAGTGTCAACCTGTGCTATCCATCAGCATCTGAATGAAAAGGGACTGTATGGTAGGAGACCCAGGAAGACCCCACTTCTTACCCCGAGACATAAAAAAGCCAGGCTGGAGTTTGCCAAAACTTACCTGAAAAAGCCTAAAACGTTTTGGAAGAATGTTCTCTGGTCAGATGAGACAAAAGTAGAGCTTTTTGGGCAAAGGCATCAACATAGAGTTTACAGGAGAAAAAAAGAGGCATTCAAAGAAAAGAACATGGCGGAGGTTCCCTGATGTTTTGGGGTTGCTTTGCTGCCTCTGGCACTGGACTGCTTGACCGTGTGCATGGCATTATGAGGTCTGAAGACTACCAACAAATTTTGCAGCATAATGTAGGGCCCAGTGTGAGAAAGCTGGTTCTCCCTCCGTGGTCATGGGTCTTCCAGCAGGACAATGACCCAAAACACACTTCAAAAAGCACTAGAAAATTGTTTGAGAGAAAGCACTGGAAACTTCTAAGGTGGCCAGCAATGAGTCCAGACCTGAATCCCATAGAACACCTGTGGAGAGATCTAAAAATGGCAGTTTGGAGAAGGCACCCTTCAAATATCAGGGACCTGGAGCAGTTTGCCCAAGAAGAATGGTCTAAAATTCCAGCAGAGCATTGTAAGAAACTCATTGATGGTTACCAGAAGCGGTTGGTCGCAGTTATTTTGGCTAAAGGTTGTGCAACCAAGTATTAGGCTGAGGATGCCAATACTTTTGTCTGGCGCATTTTTGGAGTTTTTTGTGAAATGATCACTGTTTTGCTTTTTGCTTCATTCTCTTTTGTGTTTTTTCATTTAAGACAAATTAAATGAATATAATAATACCAAAGAATTTGTGTTTGCAATCGTTTTCAGGAAGAAACTGAGTATTATCTGAGGTGTCAAAACTTTTGGCCACAACTGTACTCAAGCAATCAGTAGGAACAAAATGGTCATATTTCCACTAATCTAAACAGCACAGCATTCAGGTTGTGTGTTTTAAACCATACTGAAAGCAAAAACTATGATTAATAAAAATTGTTGAACAATATTTACAATCTCAAGATTACAAGTAGAACTTCAGAGACTTTGAAGTTCCTTTCTCCATGGTACGCAACATGATCAGGACAATTACAATGCATGGCACTGTAGCTAATCTCCCTGGATGCAGACAGAGGAGAAAATTGATGAAAGGTTGCAATGCAGGATAGTCCGGATGGTGGATAAGCAGCCCTAATAAAAATCCAAAGAACTTCAAGTTGTCCTGCTGGCTCAGGATGCATCTGTGTCAGTGCAAACTATGCGTTGACATTTGAATTAAATTAAATCCTATGTCAGGAGACCAACATGGACCCCACTACTGACACAGAGACATAAAAAAGATAGACTGCAATTTGCCAAAATGTACAGAAGTAAGACCAAGATAGACATTTTTGGAAAAGCACATCATTCTACTCTTTACCGAAAATGGAATGAGGTCTACAAAGAAATGACACAGTACCTGCAGTCAAATATGGAGGATGTTCTAACATGTTTTGGGATTGTTTTGATGCCTTTTTCCATTGGGTGCCTTGACTGTGTGCAAGGCTTCATGAATTCTGAAGCTTGCAAAATTATTTTTGATCACAATGTAGTGCCCAGTGTCAGAAAGCTAGGTTTGTGTCCTAGGTCATGGGTCTTACAGCAGGACAATGACCCTAAACATACTTCGAGAAGGACCGAGAAATAGATGGAAACAAAGTGCTGAAGAGTTCTGAAGTGGCCAGCAATAAGCCTGGATCTAAATCCCATTAAACACCTGATAGAAAAGTGGGGTGAATTGATCTTTTTTTCATATTTTTTTAAAACCTTTCTTTTTCTTTTCACTGATTTTGTTAGTCCCCTTAGGGGGCTTGATGATGCGATCATGGAATCGGTTGAGCTATATGCAGCGATGCTTCAGTATTGGTGCATATAGCAGAAGTCAAAGTCACCTTTGAAGCTCTGCCACATTCAAAATTCCAAAGCAGTTCCATAATGACAATCACATGGGTAATCAACCCAATGACAACCCATTGTTGACCTGCAAACACGTCACAGGTGCGCCAATGGGCGAAAGTAAAGACACTTTCTTCGAGCAGGGGTACAGGAAAAAAGTCTTCATCTTTCAAGAAAACCATGATTTTTATGCAGGACAAAGCTCAAGTTCATGCATCAAAGTATCTTGCTTAGACAGTAAAGGCTTTAAAGATAAAAGAATACTGGCCCCCTTCCTCACTTGAACTAAGCCCTATTGAAAACTTGTGGGTCCTTCTTAAATGGGAGATTTACAGTGAAGGAAAACAGTACACCTCTCATAGTTTGGGAGGACGAGATTGGTGCTTTTCAAAAAGTTGACTGTCAACCGATTATGAAACTGACAAACTCCATGACTATATGGCTTGAGGCTATTTTTAAAAAGAAGGGTGGCTGTATTTGTCACTGATAAATCTTTTGATATATCATAAATGCATTTTTGCACATTTTCAGTTGTTTGATAATTATTATCACTTTTACAGATGAAAATAGAAAATGGAGATGGGAAATTTCAATATTTCTTTTCGTTGCATAATAATTCTGCACTCTTACAGTTGCCCAATAATTATATAAACATGTTACACACGTGGTTGTGGAACCACTGTGCCATGGTCAGAAGAGGGCTTGGAGGGGCATGACTAGATGACCACTTGACTCTTTGATAGAGCCACTGATGATAGGGTTAAACTTGGCTCGAGATGGACGCCAGGTGCTACTCCAAGATGGAATTACGAAGCCGTGACAGCTGTTCCCAAAGGGGGACAGGGAAGTAGGACTGGCCATGAACTGGTTAACAGGAGAGTATATCTTGTAGACAGGTCCAGAATCAGGCACAAGCATGACTGGTACACGAACACAGGATGACAACAAGGAACTAAATCACGGGTGCAAGTACAGAGGTGCAGGTTCAGGCTGATCAGGGAAAGACTAGGCTAGGTAAGGATAGATATGGGTCTGGGTTCATCAGGATGGACTAAAACAGGTACAGACAGGGCTGATAGGATCAGGTAAGTGGGGCGGACAGGATCAGAGATCACGGGTGCAGGAACCTAACAGCTAGCTAACAGGATATACACTGATTAACTAAGGTTGCTAAGGCACCTCCCAGTATGGGATAATGCCTTATATACCAAATGCCTCCCAGCTATTGGCTGGGGATGTTTTTAGAAGGGCATATGCTGGCCCTTTCAGAGGCAGAGCGTGCACAACCTAAGCACACTCCCAGGAGAAATGTATGCCATGCGCAGGTCCAGGGAAGAAGCAGACACTGGGAAGCGGGTATAGGTAAGCTAACAGGCTAGTGTCCCTGACAGAAGGAAGGGGACCTACGCAGGGGCGCTGGTGCCACTGTAACAATACCCCCCTTTACACCCTCTCTTCTACAAGCCTGCAAGGAATTTCTGCAGAAGAAATAGAGCATAAATATTTTCTTTGGTCTCCGACAACCTCTCTTCACGTCCAAATCCCTTCCAATCGAATAAGAAAGATGTCTTTCCTTTCACCCTCTCCAAGGCTAGCATATTTTTTACTTCAAAGACATCCTCAGAGTTTATGGGAGAAGATGTGACATCAGGATCCTTGAAGAAGTGTCTCAATGTGACTGGATTGAGGAGACATATATGGAAGTAAATGGGTATCGATAAGGATGCTGGCAGCTTCAACTTATAGGATATGGATTTAATTATGGCAGACTTGTAGGATGAAATCTTAAGATGGATGTGCTTAGAAGATAACCACACCTTATCTCCCGGACGATAACAAGGTGGATCGAAGCATCTCTTGTCCGCATGCCTGTTCATACGCTCAGATGAACTCTCTGGAGTGGCTTTAATGTCTTCCCATATCTGTGAGAAATCCTTTGTAAGGTCATTGGCAGCTGGTTCACCAGACGTAGCCCACAGGGGATGGAGATTCCTGGATTCCTGGCTGTTGTGTTAAAACAATGAAGAATGAAGAAATTGCAGAAGACTAACTTACAGTTAGGTCCATATATATTTGGACAGAGACAACATTTTTCTAATTTTGGTTCTAGACATTGCCACAATGAATTTTAAATAAAACAATTCAGATGCAGTTGAAGTTCAGACTTTCAGCTTGCATTTGAGGGTATCCACATTAAAATTGGATGAAGGGTTTAGGAGTTTCAGCTCCTTAACATGTGCCACCCTGTTTTTAAAGGGACCAAAAGTAATTGGACAATTCACTCCAAGGCATGGACAGGTGTGGGCAATCCCTTCGTTATGTCATTCTCAATTAAGCAGATAAAAGGCCTGGAGTTGATCTGAGGTGTTGTGCTTGTATTTGGAAGGTTTTGCTGTGAAGGAAACAAGCGGTCAAAGGAGCTCTCCATGCAGGTGAAACAAGCCATCCTTAAGCTGCAAAAACAGAAAAAACCCATCTGAGAAATTGCTACAACATTAGGAGTGGCAAAATCTACAGTTTGGTACAAATCTACCATAAAGAGAAGACTGCATCAAAGTAAATACAGAGGGTTCACTGCACGGTGCAAGCCACTCATAAGCAGCAAGATTAAAACCGCTAGGCTGGACTTTGCTAACAAACATCTAAAAAAGCCAGCACAGTTCTGGAAGAACATTCTTTGGACAGATGCAACCAAGATCAACTTCTACCAGTATGATGGAAAGAGAAAAGTATGGCGAAGGTGTGGTACAGCTCATGATCCAAAGCATACCACATCACCTGTAAAACACGGCGGAGGCAGTGTGATGGCTTGGGCATGCATGGCTGCCAGTGGCACTGAATCACTAGTGTTTATTGATGATGTGACACAGGACAGAAGTAGCTGAATGAATTCTGAGTTATTCATAGCCATACTGTATGCTCAGATCAAGCCAAATGCAGCCAAACTGATTGGTCATCGTTTCATACTACAGATGGACAATGGCCCAAAACATACTGTAAAGCCAAAGCAACCCAGGAGTTTATTAAAGCAAAGAAGTGGAATATTCTTGAATGGCCAAGTCAGTCACCTGATCTCAATCCAATTGAGCATGCATTTCGCTTGTTAAAGACTAAACTTCAGACAGAAAGGCCCACAAACAAACAGCAACTGAAAACCAACGCAGTGAAGGCCTGGCAGAGCATCAAAAAGTAGGAAACACAGCGTCTGGTGATGTCCATGAGTTCAAGACTTCAGGCAGTCATTGCCAACAAAGGGTTTTCAACCAAATACTAGAAATGAACATCTTATTTACAATTATGTAATCTGTCCATTTACTTTTGGTCCCTTTAAAAACAGGGTGGCACTTGTTAAGGAGCTGAAACTCCTAAACCCTTCATCCAATTTTAATGTGGATATCCTCAAATGAAAGCTGAAAATCTGAACTTCAACTGCATCTGAATTGTTTTGTTTTAAATTCATTGTGGTAATGTCTAGAGCCAAAAATGTCTGTGCGATTACAGCAATACGAGATTTATATCGAGATTTTATGTTTGGCTGCTGTCACACTAAAAAATGCTTTTCATTGCAAAAACAAGTTTTTGCTTCGCCATATTTTGATAACTATAAATTTTCAATATTTCGGCTGACAGTCATGTGATTACTTGTTTCTTGTGAGACGAGTCAACATTTTAATTGGTACCATTTTCGGGCACATGACATTTTTTGATCGCTTTCTATTCTGAATTTTGGGAGGAAGAATGAACAAAAACAGCAATTCAGGAATTTTTTTTTAGCTTTTTTTTATTCCGTTCCACATGTGGTAAAATTGATAATGCAGCTTTATTCTTTGGGTCAGTACGATTACAGTGATACCACATTTATATTTTTTTATGTTTTGGCGCTTTTACACAATAAAAACCATTTTATATAAAAATAGGCAGCATATTTTTTGCAGGATAGATGACGTTTTCAGAGATATCATCTTTATCTTTTTATCTAGATTTGTTTTTTTTTATTCCGTTTGTGAGGGGTTGACTCACTCAGCTGCTTGCAGAGGTAAACTCAGGAATGGCTCCACGGAGCTGCTTGGTGTTCCCCGAGGTGAAGGGGTGCGTTCCAGTGATGAGCAGGAGAACTTTACCCATGGCAAGAGCTTGACCCAATCGTCATGATGTGTATTTGTGAAGTGCTACAGAAAGTTGGCCAGAATATGGTCCATTCTCTCTTCCTGTCTGTTGCATTGTGGTTGGTATGCAGACAAAAAATCCATGTCAATGTTCAGAAGTTTACAGAGTCTGGATGTAAACTGGACACCTTGATCGGACACGATGTGGCAACGGAATCCGTGAAGACGGGAGATGTGCTGGATGAATTTCTCTGCAAGTTCTGGAGCAGATTGAAGACCTGGTGACAGAGCTGTTAAAGTGCATCTTTGAGGCTTAAAGAGAAGGTGCCATTGAAAAAATATTTTTTTACAAGAACTGAAAAAATGTAAAGTACTAGTGTTTTATTTTTTTATATTATCATTTCTTTAATCAAGTAAAATATGAAAAAAAATTAAAAAGGTTCATATTTCCATTTTTAAATGCTAGGGGGAGCAACTGATGAAATTTACAACAAAACCCTAGTGTACAACTACCTCACATTATGACTATAGTAAATGTGGGTGGAATCTGCTCACATGTCTGATGTCACCCTTCTACTCCCCTTCTGGATGTTTGCAAAAGAATAAGAAAGGATAAAGTTTAGGATCACAGGGAGGAGCCATTTTGTTGGTGACTGCAAAGTGATACTAGCAAGTAGACAGCATCACGAGCATAGCTGGCAGCACCGATTTTGTTGGTTGGTGCTGCTCACTGCATCATAAGCTGGGGTTAGATATGTGAAGTGTATCACTTGCGCAATTAGATATGCTTAGAGTAATACACGCTTGGATTAGATATAGAGCTAAGTGTAGTTTATCACATGGTGGGATTAGATATTGAGCTTAGTGGAGTGTATCACACAGGATATGATTAGATACGCAGTATCTAATGTGTGACCCCACTCCGTCCACTTTTATGGGAACAGTAGTGTAATGTGCCACCGAAATAATAATAAATTATCTTTATAGAGCGCTAACATATTCCGCAGCGCTTTACAGTTTGCACACATCACTGTTCCCAATGGTGCTCACAATCTAAATTCCCTATCAGTATGTCTTTGTAATGTGGGAGGAAACCGGAGTACCTGGAGAAAACCCACGCAAACATGGGAAAAACAGACAAACTCCTTGTAGATGTTGTCCTTGGTGGGATTCGAACCCAGGACTTCAGCACTGCTAGGCTGCAGTGCTATCCACTGAGCAGCCCATCCATCAACTACGTTACTGTTCGTGTAGAACTTAATAGAGTGGGGTCATACACTACACCACTGCTCCCATAGAAGTGGACTGAATGGGCTCACACCTTACACCACTGCTTTGAAGTTGGCCATTTTGGATCCAACTTTATCTTTTTCAATGGGAAGAGAGTCATGTGACACATCAAACTTATTGAGAATTTTGGAAGAAAAGCAATGGTATGCTTGGTTTTAACATAACTTTTTTCTTTCATGAGTTATTTACAAGTTTTTGACCACTTATAAAATGTGTTCAAAGTGATGCCCATTGTGTTGGATTGTCAATGCAACCCTCTTCTCCCACTCTTGACACACTGCTAGAAACACTGAAGAAGAAATGCTAGCACAGGCTTCCAGTGTCCATTGTTTCAGATGCTGCACATCTCGTATCTACACAGCATAGACAATTTCTTTTGGATGACCTCAAAGATAAAAGTCAGATTGGGAGACCTTGGTGGCCATTCAACTGGCCTATGATGACCAATCCACTTTCCAGGAAACTGTTCATGTAGGAATGCTCGGACCTGACACCCTTAATGGGTGTTATGGTGTGGTATACGGGGTACAAAGATAGTGGGGCCATTCTTCATCAATGGAAACCTCAATGCCACTGGATATCTGAAATTGCTACATAAAGATGTGTTGCCCTCTTTATGCGCTGAAGATGGCATGTTCCCTGACTTCTTCCAGCAAAATGGTGCACCACGACATTATGGGTGTCTGGTCCGATCATTCCTGCAAGGAATCTGACCCCTTAGACTAGCATTTCTTCTGCGGTGTTGCTATCAGTATGTCAAGAGTGGGAGAAGAGGGTTGCATTGACAATCTAACACAAAGGGCAGCATTTTGAACATATTTTATAAGTGGTTAAAAACTTGTAAATAACTCATGAAAGAATAAAGTTACATTAAAAACAAGCACACCATTGTTTTTTCTTGTGAATTTCTCAATAAGTTTGATGTGTCACATGACCCTCTTCCCATTCGAAAAAATAAAGTTGGATCCAAAATGCCCAACTTCAAAATGGCCACCATGGTCAACACCCATCTTGAAAAGTTTCCCTCCTCCCATATACTAATGTGCCACAAACAGGAAGTTGATATCACCAACCATTCCTATTTTATTTAGGTGTATCCATATAAATTTCCCACCCTGTATTTGCAAGGGAAGGGGAGCATTTGGCTCCCATGCTTACTCCTTGTTTCTGCAAAAAGAAAGAATTATCAAATGAAAAAAAATTATTATGAGTTAGTAGAAAAAATACTGCATCAATGATGAATGATTGAATTTCCTTTTTATAATTTCTGTATTTGTTTTAAAAATATGTAAGACTAGAAATAATGACACGATGGGGATTTGAAGGATAGAGACCTATAATGTCACAAGTGACCCAGAGATATGAGGAAGACCATTGATAGCCATCTAAAGATGAAATAAAAGTTCTAGTATCTTTAATATATACTAAAATATCTCAAGGCAAGGTGCACATACGCAATGTGTGGTATAAAATCACAATCTATAACAAAATAATAACTCCACCATATGTGCACGCATTAACAATAAAAAGGAAGGACAAATCGGAAATAGACCAAACACACAGAAGAAAAAACGAAAAAATGTCCAATGGTACAAAATTAAATCCTTCATTGTTTTAATAAAATAATATGTAAAAAGAGAGGGTGGGGAACATTGGGGGACACCACAGGGGACACCAAAAATATCAAGGTATTTCAACCCAGTAGAAGAAAGTGACCACTATGAATATGACAACAATAAATTAATCAATAATATAGAAGTACCAATACAATGGGTAATAAAGTGCAGTACAAAAAAGTGACATATGCAAAGTATGGTGCTGAATAGACAACATAGTGCAAATTGGCAAAATAGTCCAAAAAGGTACAAATAGAGTACAAATGCAAAGTGTAAAGTGATACGGGCAACAATACCAATATAGGTATAGCAATAATAAGTGCCTTTAAATAAATTATCTTAATGTGCACACAGCAAGTGTCCCCTGGATGCCCCAAGCCCCGACGCGCATTTCTGCATCAGCCTTTGTCAGGGGGCACTTTTTATAATTGCTGTATTTGTTTAAAAAATATGTAAGACTAGAAATAATGACACGATGGGGAATTGAAGGATAGAGACCTATAATGTCATAAGTAACACAGAGATATGAGGAAGACCATTGATAGCCGTTTAAAGATGAAATAACAGTTCTAGTATCCTTAATACATGCAGGCAAATTGACAACTAAGGGCTGTACATAATGATCAACCCATTTTCCGAGGTGTTCTGAAAAGAATCCTATGCCAGAAATTGTAGCCCTAAAGGGAGGAGGAAAATGTCTTTACGTAATTTAGGTAACTCATGATAAATAGGAATGACTGTATTTTTAACAAAAATAAAATACACATTTTTTTGTGTAATTGCCCCTATGGCAAGCCCGTCTTCCAAAATTTTACTAAGTTCACTGCAATATATTTCTGTTGGATTACTAGAAATTTTAATGTATGTAGACGAGTCATTCAAAATTTTAAGATTTCCAACATGATATAACCCTGAATTTAAAACATCTACCCCACCCCTTTATCAGATTGCTTCACTAACAAATCTCTATTGTCTTTAAAGAGGCCTTTACACAAAGCGATATCGCTAGCGATATCGCTAAAGCATCACCGATTTTGTGACGCAGCAGCGATATCGCTAGCAATATCGCTATGTGTGATACTTACATCCGACCGGCTCCCCCTCTGTCTGTCACTGATTGCGCGAGATCGTCCAATTCCATTTCTCGTCAGGCGCTTCCTGCTGGGCTTCCTGCTGGCGCCGACAAGCGACGCGTGGACGCGGGCGGGAGGACGTCAGGATCGCCGCGTCTGAAAGGTAAGTAACGACCGCTGCTGCATCGCTACGTCGCTGTGAGATCCATTTTGCCATGCACCAGCGATCCTGACCGGGTCGTATCGTTGTCGGGATCGCTGGTGCATCGCTAAATGCAAAGGGGCATTTAGACTTTTCAAGGCTTCTTTCTCTTGTGTAGTAAGATTGTTCAGATTACTAAATACTTGCTAATCCAATTGAATCAAATCTTTTTCTATTAATTCTTGAAAGGTGTCCAGAAGTGGAGGTCTGGACTGGATGGGATAGAAATATGGTTTGGACATATTGAAACTATTATTAAGGGTGCAATCTTTGGTCAACGATAACAATTGTAAGTCTCTGAGCGTGTTATAGTTCAGAAGTTCCGGAAAGGAAAAATTCCTATAAGGTAAATGGATATCCGAAGAGGAATACAAATCATCATCATTAGATATAGGTACAAAAAAATCATGAGATTGATTGAAATGACACTTGAGAGTCAAGTTTCTGGTGAAATTGTTCACATCCAGTAAGGTTTGGAAAGTGTTTATATTTTTTTGACTTGACAAAAACCCAGCCCTTTGCTGAGTAGGGAGATTTGCACCTCTGACAAAATGTAGCTGAATAGATTCCAGACAGGGCATGTTAATGATGCCTCTTGTTTCTGAGATATTAATTTCTTTGATTTGTGCTTCCTCCCCACTCTTCTACATCATTTTTGAAGTAGTAGTAAAATCCTGATGATATCTGTCTTGTTGAAATCCCTTACGTGAATTTGCTCCTAGGGAGGTATCAGAAAAATCCTCAGAAAAATTCAAATTTGAACTAGAGGAACCTGAAGATTATTATTATTATTATTATTAGAGTTGAGCGAAACGGGTAGGCCAAATTCAGAATCCGCCGACTTTTGCTAAAGTCGGGTTTCGCCGATCGAAACCCAACCATAATGTGAGGTCGGCCATGAGGCCTCCGACTTGAGCGCCAAAGTCGTGTTTCAAATAATGCTTACAGCACCTTTTCTCTGCCAATCATCAAGGACGCTTAGTGTGGGCAACGCGATTACGTCGGCAGCGGCCCCCACCATGTTAGAGAAGGGCAGGCAAGTGACTGGCTGGCTTTGTGTGGCGTCACAGTGCCTATAAAATGCCGTGACCGCCGACCGCCATCTTACTTCTGCCGATCTTAGAATAGGGAGAGGTGCTGCTGCTGATTCTGAATAGGGAGAGCATTAAGCAGGGAAGAAGAAAAAAATAGATTCTGCTGCTAGCGCTTTTCACTGTACAGTTAGTGTGCAGTGAAAGGGGAGAATTTTTGTTGTGTGCTGCAGCGCTGGGGGTGATTATGCTGCCTTTTAAGGCTACCTGATAGATGCATTGGTAGGTGCACACTGCTGTTCAAACTGCTTTTTTCAAAGAACTCCAACTTTTATTATTTTGTTCTGCTCAGTTACCGAGCGTTCATTTTTTCACACACTGTATAGCGGTGTACGCTCCTCACACACTACCGTGTACCGGCTGGTATCACGGATAAATACAAGCTATCTGTGTGTGACTCTGGAAAAACAAACCAAGGAGATTTTCCATTTTTCCAGACCTACGCCGTATAGAGCTGTCTGCATGTGTGACTCTGGAAAAACAAACCGAGGAGATTTTCCATTTTTCCAGACCTACACCGTATAGAGCTGTTCGCTTTTCAAACAGTGAAGCTATCTGTGTGTGATCCTGGAAAAACAAACCGAGGAGATTTTCCATTTTTCCAGACCTACACCATATAGAGCTGTCCGCTTTTCAAACAGTATAGTATATCTGCTGTTTGATAATGGTCAAATCTATACAGAGTCAGGGTGTGTGTGTGTGTGTGACACTCCGTAAATACATATACGGAAATTTACATTTCTCCATACACTGTATTGAGCTGTCCGATTCGCAAACAGTATTGTATATCTGCTGTTCGCATTACAGTCACAATTATACAGAGTCAGCGTGTGTGTGACACTCCGTAAATACATATAAGGAGATTGTTAGTTTCACTAAAAACGTATGCAGCTGTAAACTTCTGACAAAGTACCTTTATCTGCTTGTTGGATTACGGTCCAATAAATACTGTTAGAGGGTCTGTGACTAACAAAATATATGCGGAGATTTAATTTTTTTAATACACCTTACACAGCTGTACACTTCTCATACAGTACCATCTCTCTTCTGGTATTTTTGGTACATTTTCCCAAACATGAGGAAGTATGGTGGAAGAGGTTACGAATGTGGGCAGGGGGGCGCAGCTGGTACTGATGGTGGTGGTGCATCGGCTGGTTCTGGCAAAAGCACAATAGCAGTTAAGGCAGGAGGTGTTGAGCCTGTGCCATCAGCTGGCACAAGAAGGCCTTTAAGGTTCCCGTTTCTGGGAGTAGGAAAACCACTTTTAAAGCCGGAGCATCAGGAACAGGTTTTGGCTTACATTGCCGAAAAAGCCTCCAGCTCTATTGCCTCCTCTTCTGAAGTTACAAAAACTGCAAGCACAGAGTCGACTCGTCAGTGCAGGCCTCTGGTCAGGAACAACACCTTTCGTTGTGTCCTTCATCCACACGAAAAGTGAAGGATGCAGCAGCACACACTTCAGATTACTCCATGGAGCTCTTTTCACATACCATTCCTGGGTTATCAAGTCAAATCCTGAATTCACCAGTCCAAGTGTCAGGAATCGAACCGGGAACCTCTTGTCTGCTGGCCAGCAGCTCAGCCATCTGAGCTATGCGACTGCTTGGAAGATCCAATGCAAAACCAGATACCAGTGATTCTTGTTCTTGATCAGTTCCACCCTGTGCTCTCCTAATTGGCCCATTGATTGCTAATTGCCCACCCTATATAACCTCAGCCAGTACACTTCCTCATTGCGTGATTATTGTGCTTCCAGCCTGTAGTCAAGCTCCTTCTGCTGCTGCTGCTCATCTGCTAAGTATCGCTGATCCCGTGTACCAACTTCTGGCTTTTCCTCTGACTTCGTTATCCGCCTGCTCCATCTGCTAAGTATCGCTGATCCCGTGTACCGACTTCTGGCTTTTCCTCTGACTTCGTTATCTGCCTGCTCCATTGCTAAAGTATTGCTTATCCAATGTACTGACTTTCGGCTTCACCTGACTACGCTTCCTGCCTTGCTCCCTCTAGTGGTTACAATAACACTGGCTCCAACCTGAACCAGATCGTGACAGAATAATCACGCGCCAAAATGGAGTCCGTTGTAGCCACCCTGACAAAACAAGTTTCTGAACTTCAAAGTTTTTGTACCACTTACCAAGAAAAATATTCTAAACTACAAACAGTAGTATCAGGCCAACAAAATGAAATAATTGAATTACAAAGGCAACTTCTTGACATGCGCAATTCAAGCCCAGAATCAAACGCACGAATGCCGCTGCCTGCAAAATTCAGTGGGGATCGTCAGCAGTACCGAGGATTCCTCAACCAATGCCGGATATACTTCCAAATGCAACCTGCTCCATTTACCAGCGATAGGAAGAAAGTATTTTTTCTGGTTAATCTCCTGACTGATGAAGCTCTTGCATGGGCCTCACCATATGTGGAAAAGAACTATGACATCCTTAATAACTTAGATTCCTTCATCACAGCTATGAATCAAGTTTTTGATGATCCAAACCGTTGTGCCACAGCAGAAACCAAATTGCATAATTTACGCCAAGGACGACGCTCGGTCGCTGAATATACATCAGAGTTCCGTCGCTGGGTGGCCGACACCACATGGAACTCAGCGGCCCAGAGAAGTCAGTTTCGACGAGGATTATCAGAGTCAGTAAAGGATGAGCTTGCCAGGGGCGAAACCCCTGATCAGTTGGAAGACTTTATTCACCTATGTGTTCGAATAGACCAGAGGCTCACCGAGCGGAGAAAGGAGAGACTTCGAGTACTGGAAAATAACCCTGCCTTTTCTTTCTCTTCGTCTAATCATGAACAAAAGACGCAAAGTGTGTCTGAACCGATGCAAATCGATGTTATTCGAAAACCGCTCTCAGCACAAGAAAAGCAGAGGTGACGGGCTGAAAATTTATGTCTCTATTGTGGGGGCTCAGGTCATTTCGCCATCAATTGTCCTAATAAGAGGACTATAGCCTTCATAAGCGACATGATTGCAAGCGATACAGACCTCTCCCAACAGCCATATCCTAGTATGCAGAAGATTTCATCAGTAATGCAGGAGAAAAACAAGATGTGTGCATCATCATCTCATTTTGTCATTCCCATTCAGGTCATAATGGGCAACCAAACAGTACGATGTTCGGCCTTGTTAGATTCTGGAGCAGGAGGGAATTTTATGGACTTAAAATTCACATTGGATAATAATATTTCAAGCAGAACTAAATCCATACCAATCGAAATGGAAACGGTGGACGGATCACCCTTATCTTCTGGACCTGTTACTCATGAGACGATTGAACTTGAGATTTGTATGGAACCTGATCATCACGAAACTGTCAGTTTCCATCTGATTTCCTCTCCAAAATTTCCCGTTATCCTAGGAGTTCCCTGGTTCTCAACTCATAACCCCTCTATCAACTGGGCTTCAAGGACCATTACCTTCCCTTCAGAATACTGTAAGAACAATTGCCATAGTGATCCACCTGTTCCTAAACAAATCCAAGTATCTGAGATTTCTCATACGAAGGAAGATAAACTACCACCACAATACCAACAATTTTCTGATATCTGCAGCAAGAAAAAAGCTGATCAATTGCCTCCTCATCGTCCGTATGACTGCCCCATCGAGCTGCTTCCTGGAACAACTATTCCATTCGGGCGAATTTACAATCTCTCTGAACCAGAACTGAAGGTACTGAGAGAGTATCTGGATGAAAATTTAGAGAAAGGCTTCATCCGACCTTCTACATCTCCAGCTGGGGCACCCTTATTCTTTGTTGAAAAGAAAGACTCAACTCTGCGGCCATGTATCGATTACAGGGAAATTAATAAAATTACCGTAAAAAATCGCTACCCACTTCTGTTAATTCCAGAGTTATTAGAAAGACTCCGCTCTGCTAAAATTTTTACTAAACTGGACCTGAGAGGGGCCTACAACCTCATACGGATTCGCCCTGGAGATGAGTGGAAGACCGCCTTCAGAACAAGATACGGACATTTTGAGTACCTAGTGATGCCTTTTGGCCTTAGCAACGCCCCAGCCACCTTTCAGCACTTCATTAATGATGTGTTTCGAGATTTTTTGGATCAATTTGTTGTTGTTTATCTCGATGACATTCTTATATTTTCAGATACCTTGGAGGAGCATCGCAGGCAAGTCCAGTTAGTCTTGGAACGTCTACAGGAGAATCATCTCTACATAAAACTTGAGAAATGTGAATTCGAACAACCCACGATCCAATTTTTAGGATATGTCATCTCCCCAGAAGGTCTGAGCATGGATCCTGGTAAGATCAATACAGTGGTGGATTGGCCACCCCCAAAGAATTTGAAAGACGTTCAGCGCTTCATTGGCTTCGCCAACTTCTACAGAAGATTCATTAAAAACTTTTCAAAAATTATTCTGCCAATCACCTTGCTAACCAAGAAAACCCAAGTTTTTTTTTGGTCTACAGAGGCACAGGAGGCTTTTGACAAATTAAAAAATCTTTTTACTTCTGCACCACTACTAGTCCATCCAAATCCGGAACTACCATTTGTTGTTGAAGTGGATGCCTCGGATTCTGCAGTGGGAGCCATTCTGTCTCAGCGGGTTGGAGATGAGATGCAGCTTCATCCTTGCGCATTTCTTTCTCATACCATGTCACCGGCGGAAAAGAACTACGACATTGGAAATAAAGAACTTTTAGCCATTAAAGGTGCCTTCTCCGAGTGGAGACATCTCCTAGAAGGTGCCAGTCATCCGGTGACCATCCTCACTGACCACAAAAATCTAGAGTTTTTACGCACAGCAAGAAGACTGTCTGCGAGACAGGCACGGTGGGCCTTGTTTTTCTCAAGATTTAATTTTGTAATTTCCTATCGGCCTGGTTCGAGAAATGGCAAAGCTGACGCCCTGTCCAGGATTTGTTCTGAACCTCAGGAGAGTTCTAATACTGACAGTACTATTCTGGGCCCCAAAAATTTTTTGGGAATATTGGACTCTAAAGTTTTTTTTGCTCAGATTAAAAATGGCTACCACAACGACCCTTTTCTTAACCATCCTCCTAAAGATGTCAATCTTTTTTTCAAGAAGGGATTTTGGATGCTGAACCACAGGGTTTATATCCCAGAATCGGTGAGACTCGAAGTCCTCAAATTAGTCCATGATTCTAAACTTGCAGGACACCCCGGAGTCATGAAAACCCAAGAACTACTACTTCGTTCCTTTTGGTGGCCTAATTGTAGAAGGGATGTGAAAAAATATGTGTCCTCCTGTGTAACATGTGCACGTAATAAGACACCACGTTCCTCTCCTTTAGGACTTCTACAACCTCTTCCAGTTCCATCCAGACCTTGGGGATCAATCTCAATGGACTTCATCGTGGATCTACCTCCATCTAAAAAGATGACTGTGATTCTCGTTGTGGTAGACCGACTCACAAAGATGGCCCATTTCATCCCAACTAAAAGAATTCCTACTGCGGAACAAACTGCTGAGTTAATGATCAAAGAGGTCTTTAAGCTGCATGGGACTCCTGATAATGTAGTCTCCGACAGAGGGGTGCAGTTCACATCGAAATTCTGGAAAAGCTTCTGTACAGCCCTGGGAGTCACTGTGAATCTTTCTACGTCTTTCCATCCGCAATCAAATGGCCAGACGGAGAGGACGAACCAGACTCTCGAGCAATACCTTCGCTGCTTCATTTCATATCTTCAAGATGATTGGGTGGACTATTTACCAACAGCGGAATTTGCCTATAACAACGCTAAACACAGCTCTACAGCCCAAAGTCCTTTTTATGCTAACTATGGCTTGAATCCAGTATGTATTCCTAATCTTCCTTTTGAAACTTCTACCCCTGCGGTTGCTGACCGACTCAACAGATTAAAGGAATCCCAGGAGAAATTAATTGAGATATTGCAAAAGGCCCAAGAAGACTATAAAAAAGCAGCAAATAAACACCGTAGAGAACCTCCTAATCTGCACGTGGGTGACAAGGTTTGGTTGTCCACTAAAAACCTAAAAACACACGTGCCATCTTCTAAATTGGGACAAAAATTCATAGGACCCTTCCAAATTGATGCACAAATTAACAAAGTTGCTTTCCGGTTGGAACTTCCCAGCAGTCTTAAGATTCACCCAGTGTTTCATGTATCTCTGCTCAAACCATTCTGTGAAAATCCATTTCCAGGAAGAACTCAGCCTCCTCCTCCACCTGAAAGGGTCCATGGCAAGGAAGAATTTATTGTGGAGAAGATTCTGGACTCTAGGAGAATCAGAGGTAACCTGCAGTATCTTGTGCAATGGAAGGGTTACGGACCAGAAGAAAACTCATGGGAACCGGAGGAAAATGTTCATGCTTCTAGGTTAACAAGAATCTTCCATCAGAGGTATCCAGATAAACCAGCCCCTGAGATGTCCAGAGGCCATCCTGGAAGGAGGGGAGTACTGTCAGGAATCGAACCGGGAACCTCTTGTCTGCTGGCCAGCAGCTCAGCCATCTGAGCAATGCGGCTGCTTGGAAGATCCCATGCAAAACCAGATACCAGTGATTCTTGTTCTTGATCAGTTCCACCCTGTGCTCTCCTAATTGGCCCATTGATTGCTAATTGCCCACCCTATATAACCTCAGCCAGTACACTTCCTCATTGCGTGATTATTGTGCTTCCAGCCTGTAGTCAAGCTCCTTCTGCTGCTGCTGCTCATCTGCTAAGTATCGCTGATCCCGTGTACCGACTTCTGGCTTTTCCTCTGACTTCGTTATCCGCCTGCTCCATCTGCTAAGTATCGCTGATCCCGTGTACCGACTTCTGGCTTTTCCTCTGACTTCGTTATCTGCCTGCTCCATTGCTAAAGTATTGCTTATCCAGTGTAGTGACTTTCGGCTTCACCTGACTACGCTTCCTGCCTTGCTCCCTCTAGTGGTTACAATAACACTGGCTCCAACCTGAACCAGATCATGACACCAAGATGAATCTGACATGTAGTGCAATGATGCACAGTCACTGCTAGATGAATCTGCTCGTACATTCACCCACAGCACTACATTGCCCTTGCAGTCTACTGAGCCCAAAGCAGACCCTGATGAAACTCAGGTGCCCCTTCCTGCATACTATACCACTTTACACGGTGACACAGAGGAAGGTGCAGATGACATTGAAGATGAGGTCATGGATGACCCAGTTGTTGACCCGGATTGGCATCCATTGGGAGAAGAGGGTGCTGGTGATAATAGGTCAGAACAGGAGTAGGATCCGCAGCAGGCATCGTCATCGCAGTAGCGGTTATCCAGCAGGCCCGTAGCTGTCAAAAGACTTGGCAAGAAAACTAAAAGAGTTGCAGGACAACTTGGCCAGACGGTCAAATTAGCCCAGCGTGCAAGCCCTGAAAATTTGCACCATAGTAGGAAGAGTGCAGTGTGGCACTTTTTTGAACAAAATCCTACTGATGAGGCAAAGGTTATTGGTAACAAGTGCCGAAGGACCTTTAGCAGAGGGAAAAATCGAAGAAATTAGAATCCAGTTGCATGCTTAGACATTTGACCACCATGCACTTGCAAGCGTGGACGGACTACAAAAGCTCAGGTAGCACATATGCACCTGCTCCGACTGAAGTTAGCCGGCAATGCTCCATCGCTTCCCCCACTGTAACGCCACCGCTAAGCACACCACCATCAAGAAATGTTGAGGTGTTGTCGCTAGGCCAAACAAGTCAGGCAATCACAATATTTTCGCGAGGAATTAATGAATTGAGGCCATCAACACCCTCACCATCACCAACCCCTTCTCAGTCCGTCATGTCCAATGCTAGTTCCCCCATATGCAGCTCTCAAGTCCTGCTCACCCTACCAGACACTCTGAGTAGGACAAGAAAGTACTCATCCTCTCATCCGCATACACTGGCTTTGAACGCCTACGTTGCCAAACTGATCTCATTAGAGATGATGCCCTTCTGTTTGGTAGAAAGCGAAGGTTTCCGAGAGCTCATGGCCTATGCTGTCCCACGCTATGACCTACCCAGTTGGCACTTCTTTTCTCGAACAGCCATCCCTGCCCTACACCGGCATGTGAAAGACCGCATTGTCCATGCACTAAAACAATCAGTGAGTGGAAAGGTGCACCTCACAACAGATGCATGGACCAGTAGGCATGGCTAGGGCCGTTATGTGTCCAAAACTGCGCACTGGGTTAATGTGGTGGATGCAGGCTCCACAGGGGAAAGCGGTGGTGGAACAGTGCTGCCTAGCCCACGGTATAGGAGACAGTTGGCTGTAGGCGTTTGACCCTCCTCCTCCAGAAGCGAAAGCTCATCGACAGAGCGCAGTCGCAAGAGCACTCCATCCACATCTGTCAGTGTTGCACATGAGGTATCCCAATATCGAACAGCTAATGGTAAGCGTCAGCAGGCTGTTTTAAAAATGATGTCTTTGGGCGACAGTAGACACACCGCAGAGGTACTGGCCGACTACTTGCATTGACATTGCTGGGCAGTCTACATCTTGAGCAAGGCAAGGTAGTCAGTGATAATGGGTGGAATTTTGTGGCAGCCATAGCCCTTTCAAAACTCACAAACATACCTTGCCTGGCTCACACCTTGATCCTGGTGGTGCAGTGCTTCCTAAATAATTATCCGGAGTTAACATCCATACTCCATATGGTGCGAAGACTGTGCTCACACATCCATGGCTTAAATGTCCACTCATGTCATATGCAGAAGCTTCAGCGATCACTCAACCTCCCCAAGCAGTGCCTAATCATAGACGTTGCTACAAGATGGAACTCCACCATGCACATGGTTGAGAGGCTGTGAGAACAGAGGCAGGCTGTAATGCATTTGTGGGAGGATACACGGGCAGGCAGTTTGAGGGCAGACATGGAATTGTCGGGTGTGCAGTGGTCAAAGCTGAAAGACCTCTGTAAAGTCCTTCAGTGTTTTGAGGAATGCACACAGCTGGTAAGCGCAGACGATGCCATCATAAGCATGAGCATACCACTTATGCGTCTGCTTATGCAAACTTTGACACACACCAAGGATCAGGCATCTGCAGCTGAGGAGCAACAGAAGGAGGAGGAGGGAAGCCTTGATGACAGTCAACCATTGTTTGGTCAGGGAACTGGCGTGAACAAGGTTTAGAAAGAAGAGGAAGATAAGGAGGAGGCTGAGGGGATGATTATTTTGGGGAGGAAGATGCTTCTCAGGGGCAAGAGAACATATGGGCGTGCCAAGGTCAGGTGCAGGGTTTGTGCATGACTGGAGAGATGTGGATTTGCCTGAAAGTGCTCCTCCACCCACCACTGGCAGTGCAGCATTGACACCTGGAACATTGGCCCACATGTGTGACTATGCCTTGCGGATCCTAAAAAGGGACCCACACATTGCCAAAAGGATGAGGGATGACGACTACTGGTTTGCCAGCTTCCTCGATCCATGGTATAAAGGCAAATTACACAACATCATGGCACAGGAGAACCTAGTGCTAATATTGGCTAACAAACAAGCAACTCTGGTAAACAGGTTGTTTGAGGCATTCCCAGCACACAGCAGTGGAGGCTAGTTCTCCCACGAGCTGTAGTGGGCAAAATGGAAGAGGTGTTCGTGGTGCACACAGCCGAACTGGCGTTGGAGACAGGGGTTTCCTGACCATGTTGTGGTCTGATTTCTCAAGTCCCGTGCACATGACAGCTAATACAGAATCGATTGCAAGTGACAGGAGACTGCAGTTGTCAACTATGGTTACAAACTACTTCGCCTCCCATATCGAGGTTCTCCCTCACAGGTCATTCCCTTTTGATTATTGGGCCTCAAAACTGGACACATGGCCTGAATTGGCACAATATGCCTTACAGGAGCTCTCTTGCCCTGCTGGTAGTGTGCTATCTGAAAGAGTCTTCTATGCTGCTGGATCAATCCTGACAGAAAAAAGGACCCGTCTGTCAACCCAAAATGTTGATGATCTAACCTTCATTAAAATGAACCATGCATGGGTTTCAAAAGATTTTGTCCTACCTTCCCCTGATAGCACATAAATTGGCAGAAAAAAGGCTCGCTTTTGTCCTCCTCTTCCTCTGACTTCTCCAATTCCTCCATTTGCAGCAGCTGAAAGTCCAGCCTACACATCAACATATGCCATTTTTTAAACCACCCAAAATGGGCTGCCCCTCACCACAGGCCCAGGGTAAACACCGGCCGCACCCGGGCAAATGCTGTTGCCTTGAAAATTTGTGTGGCCCCACCCTTGGGCGCCGGGACTGGCACAGGGTCTCTCATAGTACAATAAAGTGTCTCTCACGGTGAGGGGGCCCACTCGCCATCAGACACACTGGCATACTATGAGGGGCCCTGTACCAGTACCGGTTCCCACGAGTGGGTCCCCTCTGCTTGCTCAGGGACACAGCACTTTCAATACTTACCTCTCCATGCTCCACCACTGTGTAGTCTGGCCAGTTAAATCTGTCACAGAGATGGCCACTGCAAATTTGGTGTACTGATCGATGATTGTTAAGGTGTAGCTATGTCCTGTGCTGCTGGCTTCTACCTTCAGATTACCAATGGCTACCATTTGTAATGGATGTCTACTCCCAGTTGGATGCAGTGGTGTTTTATGATCACCTTTCACATTTTTCATAGTCACAGACGTGTGACATTCCTGCCACCATTTTTCAATGTCTCCTCTCATGGCAATCCCATAGAATCCCCTACGGCCTGTGGCTTGTGTGTTTTGCACTCCAAAGTGAACAGACAGATCATGATAGGCAGCGAGGAGCATGTCTACAGCTCTCCCTGTGATCACAATTTGATGGAGACGAGTTACTGTGATGGGATCAACGCTACTGCAATACAGCAACCCTTTGTTCACTAATTTGCGTTTATGCTGTATCCACAGTTAAAGTTATTGAGTGTCAACATCGCCTCTGAGAATTCTCCCGGGAAGTTTTCCAGTGATTATAATTCAAAAACATCTATAATCACTCGACTTTATGTCTGTACTTTTATCCATCTACCTTCCTCTAGCGGAGAGTCTGGACTGGCAAACTGACACTGAAATATAAACGAAGATTTCAAAGTACTCCAACACTGTCTACTGGTGTAAGTGTACAATACATTTCCCTTTTTCTCTTTTTATATTCTGGTGTAATCAATACTGAGCCTGTGAGAGTTTGTGTCTTACTCTGGTAAAATATATGGAGATTTAAAATGACACCAACACTGTATACAGCTGAACTATTGTAAAACATTACCCTTTTTCAAGTTTTTATATTCTTGTGTAATCCATGCTGAGCTTGTGAGAGGCTGTGTGTTACTTTTGAAATATATATGTAGATCGCCAACTGACTCCAACACTGTATACAGCAGTACGCTTCGGATCCATTCCCCTTTTTCTGCTTTTTATATTGTTGTGTAATCCATACTGGGCCTCAGAGCATCTTTGTCTGCCTCCTGAAATAAATACGGAGATTTTGAATGTTGAAACTATACTATATATACCTTGGATCTGGTGATACTGTACCCTTTATTGACTTTTTAGATTGTTGTCGAATCCATACTGGTCGTGACAGCATCTGTGTCTGCCTCCTCAAATATATACGTAGATTTATAATGTTGAAACTATACAATATATCCCTGTTATCTGGTGTTAGAATGAAACACCACACAGGGCCAGGGGTTACTCAGTGCCGGGCCTTTCAGGCTCTTTTAAGGGGGAAGTATGTCATGGTGGTGATTTGGACCCGATCCGTGGCCCTGGGTGTCCAATAAAGAGGATGACAGTTCAGATGAGGTGGAAGATGGTATGATAATTAATTTGGAAAAGAGGGATCGTGACGCCACCCGTGGTAATCGGCTAGGGTAGCCGACGCTGCAATGCAGATCCTCTGGGCCGGTGTTAAAGCAGCCAAGATGATGAAGCTCTCCACGGGCAGAGCTGTATCGCTGGGCAGTTGAGATGGTGTTTGTGAGCCATTTACGGTGATGGTGAGTGTAGCGTGTGTAGCAGGTGAGTTGTAAAAGCCACCAAGGCCACAGTTGGGTGCAGTTTCTGAGTTTTTCCTCTAAAGTTTTGTGCACAAGATGACCCGATTGGTACTGTGTCATCCGAGGGAGGGGTCCGGCAAACTCCAAGCTAGATCTGGAACACCTGTTCAAGACTCCTCCTTGTGTATCCTTTCTAGGCCGTATTATATTATTTCTAGTGAGTATTTAATGCGGCTGCGACTGAGGCACTTAAAGTTACCTCAGCCTCCGTCTTTCTAGCTGAGCCCTGTATTTCTCCACTACCTTCAGGAGCCACCTTTCCCAACAAGGTCTGGTCCTTCCTTGTCCAGAAACGGGCTTCACAGGTGGCTTATTGCACTTCCTGTGCCCCAAGGACCCCCTTCCTTCCAGTCTATGGGCTTGGACAAGATTTTTCTCTCTTCTCTGACCCTCAGCCCTCTCACAGCAATCCTGCTCTTACTCTGTCCTGTGACCGACTGACAACTCTCTAGAAAGATCCATTTACCTCAGGCTAGCTACACCCATCAACTGTCAGCTTGCTCTCTCTGATTGGATGCCCACAATCACTCCACTACCTATGCTCTTCCCACTGTACCTACCTTCCACATTAACCTGCAATACCCTTTCCTAGTCAGTCTGGGATGAGGCCATTCTCCTGCCGGGTATACCAGAAAGCAGTGACTAACTAGTGTGTGTTGACTGCAGGGTTAGGAGTCCTGAGTGGTGATCCCTCCTTACCTGAGAGTGGGATACCACACCTTTGGATGAGGAGCAGTACCTCTGTGGCGACTGTACCCTCAGGGGTGCCATAGTACCCTTTCTCAACTTTCGATATTGTTGTCTGATCCATACTGGGCCTGAGAGCATCTGTGTTTGCCTCCTGAAATGTATACGGAGATTCAGTATGTTTAAACTATACTATATATACCTTGTATCTAGTGATACTGTACCCTTTTACAAATTTTTAGATGATTGTCTAATCCATACAGAGCCTGTGACCATCTGTGTCTGGCTCATTAAATATATACAGAGAATTGCAATTATCCCTAGACTGTATAGTGCTGTCCACTTCTGAAACAGTACCATATATCTGCTAGTGTTTTTAGTTCATTTTCACAAAAATTATTACGTATGGTGGAAGAGGCCGTGGACGTGGGTGTGGGGGGCCAGCTGGTACAGATGGTGGTGGTGGTGCATCTGCTGGTATTGCCAAAAGCACAATAGCAGCTAAGGCAGGAGGTGTTGAGCCTGCATCATCAGCTGGCACAAGAAGGCCTTTAAGGCTCCCTTTTCTGGGATTAGGTAAACTGCTTCTAAAGCCGGAGCATCCGGAACAGGTTTCGGCTTACATTGCCGAAACAGCCTCCAGATCTATTGCCTCCTCTTCTGAAGTTACAAAAACTGCAAGCACAGGGTCGTCAGTAGTGTTGAGCATTCCGATACCGCAAGTATCGGGTATCGGCCGATACTTGCTGTATCGGAATTCCGATACCGACTTCCGATATTTTTTCAATATCGGAATTCGGAATCGGAAGTTCAAAGTTGATTGACGGCCTGACGTCATCATGATGCGCGGTGTGTGCGCATCATGATGCGCCGTCATTTCGGGCCTTCCGGGGGTCTCTGCCGGCCTGCCGGGGGGCTGTGCCGGCCTGCCGGGGGGGCTGTGTGGACTGCCCGGGGTCTGTACCGGCCTGCCGGTGGTCTGTGCACCCTGTGGGGGTCTGTGCCGGCCTGCCGGGGGGCTGTGCCGGCCTGCCGGGGGGCTGTGCAGGCTCCGGGGGGCTGTGCCGGCCTGCCGGGGGGCTGTGCCGGCCTGCCGGTGGTCTGTGCAGGCTCCGGGGGGCTGTGCCGGCCTGCCGGTGGTCTGTGCAGGCTTCGGGGGTCTGTGCAGGCATCGTCCGATGGGACTACAAGTCCCATCGGGCGATGCCTGCTACCATGACAGTGATTGACACATTAGCCAATGATGGGACAGTAGTAGTCCCATCATCCGGCTAATGTGTTAAATGTTAAAAAAAAAAAAAAAAAAAAAATACTACATACATACTACATGCATGCTACATACATACTACATGCTACATACATACTGCATGCTACATACATACTACATACATACTACATGCATGCTACATACATACTACATGCTACATACATACTACATATATACTACATACATGCTACATACATACTGCATGCTACATACATACCACATACATACTACATACTACATATATACTACATGCATGCTACATACATACTACATGCTACATACATACCACATACATACTACATACATGCTACATACTACATACATACTACATACATGCTACATGCATGCTACATACATACTACATACATACTACATGCATGCTACATACATACTACATGCATGCTACATACATACTACATGCTACATACATACCACATACATACTACATACATACTACATATATACTACATGCATGCTACATACATACTACATATATACTACATGCATGCTACATACATACTACATATATACTACATGCATGCTACATACATACTACATGCTACATACATACCACATACATACTACATACATGCTACATACTACATACATACTACATACATGCTACATGCATGCTACATACATACTACATACATACTACATGCATGCTACATACATACTACATGCATGCTACATACATACTACATGCTACATACATACCACATACATACTACATACATACTACATATATACTACATGCATGCTACATACATACTACATGCATGCTACATACATACTACATGCATGCTACATACATACTACATGCTACATACATACATACATACTACATATATACTACATGCATGCTACATACATACTACATGCTACATACATACCACATACATACATGCTACATACATACTACATATATACTACATGCATGCTACATACATACTACATATATACTACATGCATGCTACATACTACATGCATGCTACATACATACTACATGCTACATACATACATACATACTACATATATACTACATGCATGCTACATACATACTACATGCTACATACATACCACATACATACTACATGCTACATACAAGCAAAATGCTTGAAATGTTCTACCAATCCATTGTGGCGAGTGCAATCTTTGATGCAATTATATGCTGGGGTAGTAGTGTGCGCACAGCTGACGCGAATAAGCTGAATAAACTTATCAAGAAGGCTAGTGCGGCGGTGGGTCTACAACTCAGGACTTTCGAGGAGGTATTAGAGGATAGAATTACTAAGAAATGCAAGGCTATAATGAGCAACAATACACACCCGCTCTATGAACTGTTTGCGAAGCAAAAGAGCACATTCAGCAAGCGTCTACTCCAACTAATGTGTAAAAAGGAAAGATATAGAAAATCGTTTGTTCCGACAGCTGTGGGGATGTTTAACAAATGTATAAGTGTAAAGCATCCCAAGACTAAATGAAGTTCAAAGTGTATGGGGGGGAATTGGTGAGTTACAAGTACCAGTCTATCCGCATCTGCTGTCCATATAGACTTATTTTGTAAAGTGTGTATTGTTCTTGTAATGTTCTTGATCTTTGTTCTGCTGCTGTAATACTGTAATTTCCTCCGGGATCAATAAAGTTTATCTAATCTAATCTAATCTAATATACTACATGCATGCTACATACATACTACATATATACTACATGCATGCTACATACATACTGCATGCTACATACATACTACATACATACTACATACATACCACATATATACTACATACATACAATACATTCATACAATACATACATAGACATACAGTACATATAACATAGAGTAACATACTTACCAATACTTGTCACATTGTTCCCCGAAGCCATTGTCGTCTACGGAATAAATATTAACATAACAAACCACAAAAATACTCACCCACGATCCGAAGCAGTCCACGAGTGTGTCCCACGACGATCTTGGGTAGAGAACTGCAGCATCAGATGATGCTGCCGTTCTCTACGGGCTGCAGGAATCCAATGACGGAAGGTAGGTATCCTTCCGCACTGTATTCCTCCGCCACTTAAAAAAAAAAAGTCCCTAGTCTCACTTTATGCCATTGCTGTGTGGGAATTTCCCATGCAGCAATGGCATAAAGTGAGACTAGGGACTTTTTTTTTTTAAGTGGCGGAGGAATACAGTGCGGAAGGATACCTACCTTCCGTCATTGGATTCCTGCAGCCCGTAGAGAACGGCAGCATCATCTGATGCTGCAGTTCTCTACCCAAGATCGTCGTGGGACACACTCGTGGACTGCTTCGGATCGTGGGTGAGTATTTTTGTGGTTTGTTATGTTAATATTTATTCCGTAGACGACAATGGCTTCGGGGAACAATGTGACAAGTATTGGTAAGTATGTTACTCTATGTTATATGTACTGTATGTCTATGTATGTATTGTATGAATGTATTGTATGTATGTAGTATATATGTGGTATGTATGTAGTATGTATGTAGCATGCAGTATGTATGTAGCATGCATGTAGTATATATGTAGTATGTATGTAGCATGCATGTAGTATATATGTAGTATGTATGTAGCATGTATGTATGTGGTATGTATGTAGCATGCATGTAGTATATATGTAGTATGTATGTAGCATGCAGTATGTATGTAGCATGCATGTAGTATATATGTAGTATGTATGTAGCATGTATGTATGTGGTATGTATGTAGCATGCATGTAGTATATATGTAGTATGTATGTAGCATGCAGTATGTATGTAGCATGCATGTAGTATATATGTAGTATGTATGTAGCATGTAGTATGTATGTAGCATGCATGTAGTATGTATGTAGTATGTAGCATGTAGTATGTATGTAGCATGCATGTAGTATATATGTAGTATGTATGTAGTATATATGTAGTATGTATGTTGCATGTAGTATTTATGTAGTATGAATGTAGCATGTATGTAGTATGTAGTATGAATGTAGCATGTATGTAGTATGCATGTTGTATGTATGTAGCATGTAATTTTTTTTTTTTTTTTTTTACATTTAACACATTAGCCGGATGATGGGACTACTACTGTCCCATCATTGGCTAATGTGTCAATCACTGTCATGGTAGCAGGCATCGCCCGATGGGACTTGTAGTCCCATCGGACGATGCCTGCACAGACCCCCGAAGCCTGCACAGACCACCGGCAGGCCGGCACAGCCCCCCGGCACGCCGGCACAGCCCCCCGGAGCCTGCACAGCCCCCCGGCAGGCCGGCACAGCCCCCCGGCAGGCCGGCACAGCCCCCCAGAGCCTGCACAGCCCCCCGGCAGGCCGGCACAGCCCACCGGAGCCTGCACAGCCCCCCGGCAGGCCGGCACAGCCCACCGGAGCCTGCACAGCCCCCCGGCAGGCCGGCACAGACCACCGGAGCCTGCACAGACCCCCTGGCAGGCCGGCACAGCCCCCCGAAAGGCCCGTACAGACCCCAGAGAGGCTGTACAAGGGCAGGAAAGGGTTTTTCTTATTCCGATACCGGAAGTCCCATAGACTTGAATGGGACTTCCGGTATCGGAATCGGCGATACCGATACTTTTTTTAAAGATCGGCCGATACCATCCGATACGATACTTTGAAGTATCGGACGGTATCGCTCAACTCTAGTCGTCAGTGCAGGCTTCTGGTCAGGAACCATCCCTTTCCTTGTCTCCTTCACCCCTACTAAAAGTGAAGGATGCGGCAGCCCACACTTCAGATAACTCCATGGAGCTCTTTTCACAGGCCATGCCTGTGTTATCAAGTGAAATTCTAAATTCCCCAGTCCAACATGAATCGGAGATGGAGTGCACTGATGCACAGCCACTGCTAGATGATTCTGCTGGTACATTCACCCACAGCACTACATTCCTCTCGCACTCTATAGAGCCAGAATGTGACACTGATGAAACTCAGGTGCCCCTTCCCTCATACTATACCACCTTACACGGTGACACATAGGAAGGTGCAGATGAAAGTGCCATTTCCCTGAGCAGGTGGGGGGGTCCTACTTGTATGCGATGGCAGTGGCACAGGGCCCCTCATAGTACGCAAAAGTGTCTCTGCCGGTGGGAGGGCCCACTCGCCGTCAGACATACCGTCGTACTATGAGGGTCCCTGTGCAAGTGCCATCACCCACGAGTGGGCCCCCATGCTTGTTCAGGGCCACAGCACTTGCGATACTTACCTCTCCCTGCTCCACCGCCGTGACATCTTTCGCCTTTCCTGACAATGACATTCAGGTTACAGGGCACGATGAAATCACGTCTGTATGCCCTCTACCAAAACAGTACAAGTGCAGAGAGCTTTAAAATGGCAATGCTGAGGAGTCCAGAGTAGAGCAGTGCCCAGTGCGGAGAGGTGTTTAACTTTTTTAAAATGTTGGGAGCATTTTTGGGGAGCAATATACACTGGAGAATGATATATAGGGCCCGTCATACACTGGAGCATCATCCATTTGGCCCATCATATACTGGAGCATTCCAAATGGGGGACATCAGACAGTGGAGCAGCATTTACAGGGCACATTATACACTGGAGCATTAGAAATGGGGCCCATTATATATGGAGCATAATTTGGGCCCATAACACACTGGAGCATCGTCCATGGGCACCAACATATATTGGAGCATTCCAAATGGGGGACATCAGACACTGGAGCAGCATTTATGGGGCCCATTATACAATGGAGCTTTAGAAATGGGGCCCATTATATATTGACTCTATGGAGCATTATTTGGGCCCATAAGACAGTGGAGCATCATCCACGGGGACCGACATATACTGTAGCATTATGTGGAGCGCATCATATACTGTATGGAACATTATATGGGACCAATTATTCTGTATGGATAAATATATGGGGCTCATAATACTGTATGGCGTAATATACTGTCCGTTTTTTGAGCTATTGTAGAATTTAAAATAGATAATATCAGTCATGTCATGTAAGCAGTGAAGTATTTTTCATTGTGCTATAACTATATTTCTGTGCCGTATTGGAGCATTATGAATTGTGGTATGTGTTAAAAGGGCGCACTGACACTCTTTGGCCCAGGGCACACGAAAACCTGGCATCAGTCCTACCCTGGGGAGACCATGTTACAGATGTATGGAGGAGACAGGCTGTGGATAGCTTTGTATGTCATGGTTAGGGTTTTGAACTGGAGCCTCTAGACAATAGGAAGCCAGTGAAGGGCCTGGCATAGGGGGGAGGCTGGAGAATAGCGGGGAGACAGGTGGATTAGTCGGGCAACAGAGTGCAGGATAGACTGGAGTGGTGCCAGAGTCCTGGAGGGGAGGCCAGAGAGTAGGAGGTTGCAGTAGTTGAGGCGGGACATGATAAGGGCATGCACTAGTGTTTTTGTGGTTTCATGGTTGAGGAATGTGCGGATCCGGGAAATATTTTTGAGTTTGAGGCGGCAGGAGGAGGCAAGGGCTTGGATATGTGGTTTAAAAGAGAGAGCAGTCGAGGATCACCCCAAGGCACCGAGCGAGCGGGACTGGGGAAAGAGAGCAGAAAAGAATGCTGCAATAGCAGACAGACATTGTAGGATTTTGGTCAGTAAGGAGGTGAGGTCAGGTCCAGATAGGTAGATCTGCATGTTATCGGTGTAGAGGTGGTACTGCAAGCCATGGGATTCTATGAGCTGTCCCAGGCCGAAGGTGTAGATGGAGAAGAGTAGGGGTCCGAGGACCGAGCCTTGAGGAACACCGACTGACAGGGGGCAAGGTGAGGAGGTGGTGTGTGAGAGGGAGACACTAAATGTTCGATCTGTTAGTTATGATGAGATCCAGGATAGGGCCATGTCTGTGATGCCAAGACATGAGAGAATCTGCAGCAGGAGGGAGTGGTCCACGGTGTCGAAGGCAGAAGACAGGTACAGGAGAAGAAGGACAGAGCAGTGTCGCTTGCTCTTGGCGGTTAGTAGGTCATTAGTGACTTTATTTAGGGCAGTTTCAGTTGAGTGATGCGGTCCGATTGTAACCGGTCAAAGAGGGAACAGGAGGAGAGGTGGGAGGACAGTTCAAGATATACATGCTGACCCTCCACCCTTTGGAATTGTGAGCAGAGTAATGGGATTGAGAATGTCTGTTATTCCTGCTCCAGGAACAGAAATTCTTCCAAGTATACACTTGATTATGTTCAAAGTCCTTTTTATCTCTTTGTAGTTTAATACGTTTAATATCTGCTATGTTCTCTTCCAGTTTTAATAAACTCCTTTCCATCTTCTGATTGAGTGAGTTAAAGTGCTCAGAGTTACTATGTTTGTTCAAAGAAGTCTGAATTTCCGTAATGTTTTCTTTAATATGAGCAATTTCCTGTTAATCATATTTAATGATAAGTTCCATTAATTGTTTGGAGCAATGTGATAAAACCTGTTCCCATTATTGTATAAAATCTTAAGAGTACTTGAAAGTTGGTCTCTTGTTGATTCTGACACCTCTGGGAATAAGCTTTTTAGATAGGTAAGATTTTAGCGAAGTCATATCCCACCATATTCTGGTTTCTTTGCTCTTGCGATTTTCTAATTGTCTGAACAAATCCTCTAAAGGTACCATATGGGAAAACCCACCATTAGTGGTAGTATCATTATCAGTATGATTAAAGATAGAAGCAAACTTGCTTAAACGATGTCTGTCCAAGTCAAAAACTCCGGCTGAGTTTGATTCCATAGCAAAAATTTAATATATATAATCAATAGAAATGGAGCACGAAAAAAATCAATCAATAGAAAAAATGTGTGGAAAAGGGAAAATGGAAAAATCAGCTCACCACTCTCAATAGGAATCCAACAGTGTAATACTCACAAAGTGCCGGTTTCAGCAGAAATGCAGTAATGAGACACACACGGAACAGCCTTGATCAGTGGCGTTGTCCACACCAAGAAGAAAAAAGGGGGGGAACGAAGTGATCTCAAGCATGAAGACTTGAATTAAAATTCCTATTTATTTATAATATATTAAAAAATCAGAGTTCATGGTCATACATCATATGGACAGGGTCCCAGGTACCATCAGCAACCAACGCGTTTCGACCTATGAGGGTCTTAATCATGGAATGCTGAGTGTGTAAAGTTGAGAAACATATATACCGGAACATGATGCAGATGACAGGTGTGCAAATTAAAAGTGTCCAACCATGAACCAAACTAATTAAATGCAAAACATAATAAAAACATTGAGAAATGTCTCTTAAAAAGAGAAACAGACAATTAGTGAATACTATAAGAGAAACAGGAAAACATTATTACAAACGAAAAAAGCACAGAAAACCATTATTTGAACAACTATAACAACCAGAAAATCATTCAATCAATTTGTAAAATTAAATCTTGCCGATTATTTAAACCTAGCGGTATTCTGATCCGGAGTTTGAAAATCTAGAAGGATTCTCGGTTTAAAACCTTGCGTTTGCAATTCCCACCCTTAGAAGATCTGAAAACCTTTTCTACCTTTTATAGGAAAGCCACCTTGGCCATGTCAGTCTGTTAATGCTGAAGCAATAAACAAAAATGCAGCAAGCATTGGTTGAGAAATCCTCTGTACAACTTGGGGTCACCATCATAACAAGGAGGCTTACAGAGGACAGGGTCCTGTAGTGGGCACAACCATCAGTAATGTACCTTAGTTAACCAGTCATCCACGAAGGTCATGTCGTTCAACAAGAGGGTATGCGTCTCACGTTGGTGGTTAAATTCCTGATGTAGCTCTGCTAGCTGGGTCGCGTTGGTGGGCTTGGCAGCCTGTAGAGTAGACAGGTGGGTATCCAGAGTTTGAATGAAGGTGATTAGCTGATCTTGGTTCCGACAAAGTGCAGCTAGCTATCTCTGGACTAAGAATCAGGTATCAGAGGAGTCCATGGCCTGAGCAAACTGTTATGCCCACAGGGCGAGATAAAGTATAGTGGACTCACTAAACCACTGATGGTGCAGTGGCGGCCGTGTACTTGATAATCAAGAGTCAGGAGAGTGGATCTCGTAAACTAAAAGATATTTATTAACAAGGTTAAACAAAAAGGGAAAAGGTGTCAGAGGGAAGGAACCTCTGGATCACGGCACTGCACCTCGTAGTGGAGCACCGGGCAAGGTATACCCCAATACAGGGATTCCCCCGTCACAACACCAGGTGGCCTAAATACCGTCAATCCTGGACCAGAGGACGACCTGTGTTGACCAAATAGAAACACTATGGAGTACTTGGCTCTGCTGGCAAAGAGAATCCCGGAAGCTCCGTGAAGTTCCAGAAAGGCTGATCCTGTCGGTAGCAGTATCTGGAGGGTTCTGAGAAGAGAGGGTAAGTCAGCTTGGAGTGGGAACTGGAGTGACCAGAGGGATCCAGGATAGAAATTGCCAGAAGAGGATTCTGTGAAAATAAAGAAGCCAGTGTAGTGCAGAGCACAGCAGAACATGGCCTGAAGCTGAGAATGAGAATGAACACATTGCTCAGGCACCTCCCTTAAGGGGAGGATGCCTTTTTTGCACAGAACATCGAGGCACAGAGAGCCCTAATAGAGAACAGGTGCCCTGCTGCTTTATGTATGTGCAGGAAGTGGGGCGTGCCTCCTAAGAGCATTACCAGGAGACCTGCCAAGAGTATGCAGGTTCTTAGCAGAGAAAGGAGCTGCTGATCATCTGGAGCCATGGACAGGGTGAGTAGAACCAGTGGAGCTTTGTGATAGGCGCTAGTCTCCCTGTTGCCATTGATACGTCTCCACTCTCTCAAGGGGTTTATAAGGAGTGTGTACCAGATTTGGAACTCCACATCGGGGTAATCCATTTGGAGTGTTTAATGTGCAATGGGCTAAAAACAACTACCTGCACAGGTGGTTTTGGGGTTTCCTTGCTTATCGGTTCACAATCCAGTAATTGACTGGAGGACACAAGACATAGTCCAATGGAGCGTATTCTGCAAGGAGAACTGTCTAGGCATGTGTATTTCAGCTGTGATAACTTGCATCTCTGAACCTTTTCTGGAGCATTCTGATGTGTTCTCTGAAAAGGGGTATCAGGAGCTGCCGCTGCACCGGCCCTATGACTGCACTATAAGGTTGAAACAGGGGGCCAAACTTCCTAAGTGTAGGATGCATAATCTGTCCAGTCCAGAGACAAGCTATTAAGGAGTAAATTTCTGAGAGTTTGTTCAAGGGTCACAATAGATCACCTCATTTCCAGTGGCAGCTGGTTTCTTCTTGTCCAGAAGAAAGATGGCGGATTACGTCCGTGTCTGGTCTTTAGGGAGCTGAACCAGATTACGGTACATGATCCGATTATGTATTTGCTGCTGATTCCGGATCTGTTTAATCAGGTGTTGGGTGCTATATGGTTTACTGAACTTGACCTCAGTGGAGAGTACAAGCTCATAAGAGTCTGTTAGGCGGTTGAGTAGAAGAAAGCTTTTTATACTCTTGAGGGTTACTTCGAAAATTTAGTAATGCCTTTTGGCTTAACCAATGCGCCGGTAGTTTTTCAGCATTTTATAAATGATGTATTCACTCAGCTCTTAGGTAAATTTGTGATTGTTTATTTGGATGACATTCTCATTTATTCACTTGACAGCGATTCTCAAATGGAGCATGTGAAACAGGGGTTGCAGTTGCTCAGGGAGAACAAGTTATACGCTAAACTTGAAAAGTGTGTTTTCGCTGTGCAAGAATTACCATTTCTAGGATACATGATTTCCGCCTCGAGGTTTACAATGGATCCCACTAATTTGCAGGCTGTGTTAAATTGGTACCGTCCCAATAATCTCAAAGTGTTGCTGTGGTTCTTGGGTTTTTCGAATTATTACAGGAAGTTCATCAAAAAATTTTCTGTGGTTGTTTAACCTTTAACCAACATGACTAAAAAGGGTACAGATTTTACTATTTGGTTTGAGAATGCTGTACATGCTTTTGATTGTTTCGGTGCCTGTCCTTGTTCAGCCGGATGTGTTTCTTCCCTTCATTGTGGAAGTGGATGCTTCTGAGGTAAGGTTGGAGGTGGTTTTGTCTCAGGGCCTGTCTCTTGGTAAATTCCTCCCTTGTGCCTTTTTTCAAAGAAGTTGTCGCCAGTAGAGCACAATTATGACATAGGCAACAGGAAATTGCTAATCTTTAAGCTGGCTTTGGAGGAATGGCGACATTTCTTGGAGGGGGCCGATCATCCTATTACGGTGATTACTGATCACAAAAATCTCTTATATCTGGAGTCAGCCAAGCGTCTTTCACCTAGACAGGCCCGCTGGTCACTGTTCATTAACAGGCTCAATTTCTTCGTTACTTACCGACTGGTTTCTCACTATACTAAGGCTGATGCATTGTCCAGAAGTTTTCCTGGTGGAGAAAAACATGAGGAGCTGGTTCCTATCCTCCAGAAGGGTGTGGTAGTGTCAGCTCTCAGTACTGATGTGGAAGCTGAGATAGCTGAGGCTCAAAAGGAGGTACCGCCAGTTTTTCCAGTTAACAAGTCCTTGGTTCTTCTGCACCTTCGTCTTAAGGTGTTGTTGGGAGCATCATGATTTGGTCTTGGCTGGTCATGCAGGGTTTAAGGGCACATTGGAGCTTCTGTCGCATTGATTTTGGTGGCCCAAAATTCAGAGGAATGATGCCTCCTATGTATAAGCCTGTTCCTCTTGTGTGCGGTCCAAGTCTTTGCATGCTCGTCTTATGGTACTTTGCTTCCCCTTAGTGTGCCTAGCAAACCATGGACAGATATTTCCATGGATTTTTTTATGGATCTACCTTCCTCTACTGGTGACACAGTTATTTTAGTTGTGGTTGATTGTTTTTCCAAAATGGCACATTTTGTTGAGCTTACCCATCCAAGAAACTGGCTCAAATATTCTTTCGTGAGGTGATCAGGCTCCATGGGGTTCCGTCTGATATTGTATCTGATAGGGATACCCATTTTATTGCTTTTCTGGAAAGCTTTTTGTTCTCGCTTGGAGATTAAGTTGTCTCACTCATCGGCTTTTCACCCTAATTTGATGGACAAACAGAGCACATGAATTAGAATCATGAGCAGTATTTGAGTTGCTTTGTCTCTGACAATCAGGAGGAATGGTCGGCTTTCCTTCCATCGTGAAGTTCGCCATTAATAATCATCGTCATGAGTCCTCTGGAGAGTCCTCTTTTTTCTGGGTTTACGGTCAACATCTTCAGTTTTATACTCTTCTTCCAGGGTCCCTGGGGAGGATCGGGTGGGTGCATCGTTATCGTCTACATGGAGGAAAGTTAAGCATCTTTTACTTAGTATAGATTCTAGGTACAAGCATGTGGCTGACTGTACACGTGTGCCTGGTCCAGACCTGGATGTGGGAGATTTGTTGTGGTTATCCACTAGGAACATCAAAATTAAATTACCATCACTTAAGTAGGGTCCCCGCTTTATCGGTCTGTTCAGAATTTCAGCCCATTGGCTTTTAGGTTGGACTTACCTACCATGTACAGGATTCATAATGTTTTCCAAAAGTCTTTTCTGAAGAAGTTTGTGGTTTCGGGGGACGCAACTCCCGCTCCTCCACTGCAAGTCTTAGTGGATGACTCTTTAGAGTTTGATGTATCCAGGATTGTTGACTTTCGTATCATGCATTGGTCTCTACAATGTCTGGTGCATTGGCTAGGCTATGGTTCAGAGGAGAGGACTTAGGTGCCTGTGACAGATATCAATGCTGATCAACTAGTTGTTGTTTTTCATTGTCGTCACCCTGATAAATCAGGTCTGTGATGTCCTGAGGGCCCTGGGGTCCCTCATAGAGGCTGGGGTACTGTCATGCCGGCCTTGATCTCTGCTCATATTGAGTACTCTGATATGCAGTCTTAGACCTTCCTGCTGCTCAGCCTGAGTTTTGGCATCAGCGATGGTTTGTTATCTAATATTCAGCTTTGCAGGAGTTAACTTTTTGATTAGTTTCAATTGAAGGTTGAGGCTACTGGGAACACCTTAAGTATGGCTCAGAACATTCCTGGAAGCTGATTATAGCAGTTGCATGGCTCTTGCATACTGGTCCTGTGTTGGAGTAGCTGTTGATACTCAAGTCTTTATTTATGAGTATGGTGTAGTATACTTTGTTTTTTTTTCATTTCCATATTTGTATTGTGTTCCCCTCACACATATTGCGTTTTCCTGATAGTTTGCTTTGTGGTGCAGGTTATTCTATCCCTGTCAGTCTTCATCTGTGGTTTCCATTATGATTCACCTCCTGTGGTGAGGGTTGGGGGTTTAGCTCAGGGCAGGACAGGAGATAGGTACAGGTTGGGGACTCAGGCCTCCATAAATTCAAGGGTGCCCCTGGAGTTAAGGAAAGACAGGGCTCCCCTAGCCTAAGGGGCAATTCGAGGGTCCAGGTTCCTCATCTCCTGTTTTTCCATTGCTTCCTGTGACAGGAACAAGATATGGGGCCCATATTACTGTATGGAGTATACATGTGTGCTGTGCGCTGTGTTCTGTGAATATTCACAGGTTTTTTAGCTATTGTAGAATTTACAATAGATATCAATCATGTAACTTAAGACATAAGTGAAATTGTTGGCATTGTCCTACACCTAAATTTTTTTATTTGCGCATCATGAATCGTGGCATGTGTTAAAGATGCCCACCGAGACTCTTTCACCTGGGGCCCATGAAAACCTGGGGCCGATGCTTCTACTGCTGATATGGTAGTCTCCAGAAATGTATCCAATGTGGACTTATTTTTCCATAGATATAAATACCTTTCTGTGCTATTATTTCCTTTTTGATATTAAATGAACATGATCTGATAAAACCATTGTAAAGAGAGGTGTAAGGAAATCAGCAAAACTCTTTATTATTGTTTTTTAAATCTTTTGGAAAAAAATTGAGCACAATTTTATCCCTTCTTGACATTGGGCGTACTATTCCGTCCATGTGCCCTGGGACTTAATGCCCATGGACGGAAGAGTAGGTCATACGCAATCAGCCTGCACAAAATGAGTGTCCCATATTGGGACTCAATGTTAAAAGATAGAATGAAATAAAAAAATATTAAATAACTGTAAAAATATTTAAAAAATAATAAAAAATAATAATACTAAAATAGCAATATTTATTCTACAATTAAATAAATATTTGAATTAAAGAAATCTAAATGATAAAAGTACATATATTTAGTATCGCCACGTCCATAATGATCCGACCTATAAAACTGTCCCCCTAGTTAACTTCTTTAGTGAACACTATTAAAAGAAAAACAAGGCAAAAAAAGATTTATCATCATACCTCAGAGCAAAAAGTGGAATAACACGCAATCAAAAAGACAGTTATAAATATACATGGTACAGCTGAAAACATCATCTTGTCCCGCAAGAAACAAGCCACCATATAGCTCCATCACCGGAAAAATAAAAAAGTTATAGCTCTCAGAATAAAGCAATGCAAAAATAATTATTTTTTCTATAAAATATTTTTTATTATATAAAAGCGCCAAAACATAAAAAAATATAAATGGGGTATCGCTGTCATCGTACTGACCCGAAGAATAGAACTGCCTTATCAATTTTACCACACGAGGAACTGTATAAACACCCCCCAAAAAGAAATTCATGAACTCCTAGTTTTTGTTCATTCTGCCTCACAAAAATCAGAATAAAAAGCATTCAAAAAATGTCATGTGCTCGAAAATGGTATCAATAAAAACATCAACTCGTCCCTCAAAAAAAAAGACCTCACATGACTCTGTGGGCCAAAATTTGGAAAAATTATAGCTCTCAAAATGTGGTGATGCAAAAACTATTTTTTGTGACAGCTGTCAAACAAAAAAAACTCTATAAATAGTAAATCATACCCCCCTTTATCACTCCTTTAGTTAGGGAAAAAATAATAAAATAAAAAAGTTCTGAGTGCTGAGATTCTCCCACCGCACAGGGGGAATCTCAAGCCATGTCCTCTGCGGTCTCCCATTCTTCTGCAGCCGCAGAAGATCCAGCTCAGGTGAGACGTCGGTCCCGGCATCTTGCCCAGCTAATGCTATGCATCTGGTTGCTACTGCTGCTCCAGGCTCAGCTATAGCATCAGACATTAGTCAGTGGCGAGCAGACTTTCCTGGGACTAGTCCTGCTTTTCTCCCACTGAGCTTGCCCATGGGACGACCTCTCATTGGAGGTCAGAGGTCACATGCTCAAGTCCTATTGCAGCTCAGATTGGGCCATCAGGAAGGTCCCAGAAGGCTGCATCTATAAAAGGATGGCCGTGCGCTAATATAGACTGCATTATCAGACTATGTGGAGTGAGTGTTGTATGCACGTATGTATGCCTCAGGTGAATGACTCATTATGAAACCCCTACCCTTGGTACGCATGTGTTGTGTAGCCTAGCCTGTTATGCGCCCAGGCTGAGGTTCAGGTAGGAGACAGATTTGGAAACTAGCATCAGCGCCAACTGGTGGCTTTGTCTGTATGCCACGGTGCTCGTGCTCGGCACTCCACGTTAGCCAGCGTCTATTAGTCGCGTCCGCAGGTGCGACGCCGCATGCTTAGTAGGTCTAGAGGGACTCTGACCCTGTGTTTTTGGGGCTGAGTTCTGTGACCATTTACTGAGTGCTCCCTTTGCCGAGCTCTGTGAGCTTAAACAGATTTCGACATTTATGTTCTGCGGTAGTGCGGCTCTGTGAGGTAACAGAGTGAGCCCTGTACACACCCGGTGACGTTAACCCATGTGTATTCTTCCTTTATACCTACATATAGCGTCTGCCATTACCGGGCAGCAGTTTACTATCTCTGCACGGTGGACCTCGGGCTGCGAACGCACCTTATTACCATCTTTTTATTATTTGGTGCATTCCGCCAGCCCTAACAAGGGTTGTGTTAGAGTTAGATTTGTGGTTAGGGTTGGGATTAGGGTTAGTGGTGGTGTGTTGGAGTTATGGTTGGAGTAAGAATTGGGGGGTTTCCACTGTTTAGGCACATCAGGGTCTCTCCAAACGCGGCATGTGTCTGATCTCAATTCCAGCCAATTTTGCATTGAAAAGTCAAACAGCGCTCCTTTCCTTCTGAGCTCTGCAATGGTCATACCATTCCAGCCAAATTTGCATTGAAAAAGTCAAACGATGCTCTTTCCTTTCTGAGCTCTGTCATGCGCCCAAACAGTGGTTTACCTCCACATTTCTGGTATCAGCATACTCATGAAAAATTTCACAACAACTTTTGGTGTCCAATTTCTCCTTTTACCCTTCGTAAAATAGAAAACTGGAGCAAAAAGTTCATTTTTGTGAAAAAAAAAGATTTTTTATTTTTACGGCTCTACATTATAAACTTTTGTGAAGCACTTGGGGGTTCAAAGTGCTCACCACACATCTAGATAAGTTCCTTAGGTGGTATACTTTCCAAAATGGTGTCACTAGGGGGGAATTTCCACTATTTAGGCACATCAGGGGCTCTCCAAACGCGACATGGCGTCTGATCTCAATTCCAACCAATTTTGCATTGAAAAGTCAAGCAGCATTTCTTTCCTTCCAAGCTCTGCCATGCGCCCAAACAGTGGTTTACCTGCATATATGGGGTATCAGCAAACTCAGGACAAATTGTAAAACAACTTTTGGGGTACAATTTCTCCTATTACCCTTGGTAAAATAAAACAAATTGAATTTGAAGTAAATTGGAAAATTGCAAAATTGTCGCCAAATTTTCTTTTTTTTCACAAATAAACGCAAGTCATATCAAAGAAATTTTACCACTATCATGAAGTACATGGAAGCGTTCCAGAGTTATTACCTCATAAAACACAGTTGTCAGAATTTTAAAAATTGTCCTGGTCATTAACATGCAAACCACACTTGGGGGTAAAGGGGTTAATGATTGAACTAGATGTATTTTTATATTATTTGTGCTTACTTTTTGTATTTATTTTTTAAACATTCTATACCTCCATAGCAATGCATAATCATGTATTAAATTTTACTAACTCATTACTACAGAAATAATTTATTATTGTATGGAATATGATTAAATGAAGCAATAACGTCAAGGTTAATGAGAAATAAAATTGCATATATGAGATAACCTACACAGACCAGCCTTAGACTCTAGTATATTAGTAAGCGATTATAAGTCTCATTGTGATGTATCACCTTCATTTTTAGGTTAAATTGCATATTAAATATACCTACCTCGATTACATTTCATTTAGTAAATTGCAAAGATAACATTGTTTTAAAAAGAGTGAAAATAATGACCATTAGCATTTTTCTTACAAAATTACAGTTCCAAAGTGGCCTGTCATCAGGTTTTCCACAAATAAGGTAGAGCCAGCATCTGTAAGCCTTTATATACAGCATTTTAGGATGCTGTATATACACTCACTGGCCACTTTATTAGGTACACCATGCTAGTAAGGGGTTGGACCCCCTTTTGCCTTCAGAACTGCCTCAATTCTTCGTGGCAGAGATTCAACAAGGTGCTGGAAGCATTCCTCAGAGATTTTGGACCATATTGACATGATGGCATCACACAGTTGGCGCAGATTTGTCGGCTGCACATCCCTGATGCGAATCTCCCGTTCCACCACATCCCAAAGATGCTCTATTGGATTGAGATCTGGTGACTGAGGAGGCCATTTGAGTACAGTAAACTCATTGTCATGTTCAAGAAACCAATCTGAGATGATTCGAGCTTTATGACATGGCGCATTATCCTGCTGAAAGTAGCCATCAGATGTTGGGTACATTATGGTCATAAAGGGATGGACATGGTCAGCAACAATACTCAGGTAGGCTGTGGCGTTGCAACGATGCTCAATTGGTACCAAGGGGCCCAAAGAGTGCCCAGAAAAAATTCCCCACACCATGACACCACCACCACCAGCCTGAACCGTTGATACAAGGCAGGATGGATCCATGCTTTCATGTTGTTTACGCCAAATTCTGACCCTACCATCCGAATGTCGCAGCAGAAATCGAGACTCATCAGACCAGGCAACGTTTTTCCAATCTTCTACTGTCCAATTTCGATGAGCTTGTGCAAATTTTAGCCTCAGTTTCCTGTTCTTAGCTGAGAGGAGTGGTACCCAGTGTGGTCTTCTGCTGCTGTAGCCCATCTGCCTCAAAGTTCGACGCACTGTGCGTTCAGAGATGCTCTTCTGCCTACCTTGGTTGTAACGGGTGGCAATTTGAGTCACTGTTGCCTTTCTATCAGCTCGAACCAGTCTGCCCATTCTCCTCTGACCTCTGGCATCAACATGGCATTTCCGGCCACAGAACTGCCGCTCACTGGATTTTTTTTCTTTTTCGGACCATTCTCTGTAAACCCTAGAGATGGTTGTGCGTGAAAATCCCAGTAGATCAGCAGTTTCTGAAATTCTCAGACCAGCCCTTCTGGCACCAACAATCATGCCACGTTCAAAGGCACTCAAATCACCTTTCTTCCCCATACTGATGCTCGGTTTGAACTGCAGGAGATTGTCTTGACCATGTCTACATGCCTAAATGCACTGAGTTGCCGCCATGTGATTGGCTGATTAGAAATTAAGTCTTAACACACAGTTGGACAGGTGTACCTAATAAAGTGGCCAGTGAGTGTATATTTTCTCAATGCACTCTTCATAGCACAAAAAAGAACTTTTATTATCCGCTGATGGTAGAGCAAAGTACTGTAATGTGCATGCGCAGGGAAAAGGCATTGAGCGCTGATGCATGTGCACTTCAAATCTTTGCTCTGGCCATGGCAGGGCAGAGAGAGGTACGCCTGCGCAGGAGCACAATGGAAGATACTGTGTGGATAATGTTGAGACTTGCCTTCTACAGGAAGAAAAAAGAAGGAAGACAATTGCAAGAGATGTGGCACCTGATTAAGACCAGTCATGCCCATAGGACCGGACTGTGTCATAGGTGAGTATAAGAAAAACTACTTTTTGTTTTATGGAGAGCAGATTGGGGCCACATATACACCATTCTAGAATGCTGTATATGAAGGCTTACAGATGCTGACCATAATTTATATGAGAAAAAAATGATAATAGGTTCCCTTCTAAACGATAATTTCACTAAATTGTGTTTTTATGATACCTGATGAAGGATATACACTGTATCCGAAACGCGTTGTATCTACTCTTTTTTAACCTATCAAATAACAAAAAAAAATATGAAATATCATCTTTGGATGTGAGTCCTGGGAAGCGCTGCCATTCATGGGCTGCATGTGCCTTTCTTGATTTACTCATCCTGTGTGAGCCTGAATCTGGCTCTTTCACTTGGATCCACATGAGGCAAGCTGCAAGCCCTGTCTATTGAAAAGTATCCCAGAAGGAAGGATCTTTGAGGATACACAATCTAAAGCCATATTAGTCTTCTATCAGGTAAGTGCATAAAATTGTGCACCCTTTAAAGACTACAATATTGTGTTTACGCACTTACGGCGCCGCGATTTGTCTGTTCTTCTCTCCCAAACAGGGTTTTTTTTTGCATTTTGGATAATTTCACAATGCACTACATATCTTATGTCATCCAAAGAAATAAGCCAAATTGTGCACTGTTCATTGCAAGTTGAATAACTCGGAAATAAGCTTAATGCAACTTTAAATTTTAAGCAATTCATTTTTTAATACACCATATTAATGAAATGAAAGAGATATTTCCTCAATGCATGTGAGGGTGTTGATATCCAATGTGATATGCGATGCAAAGTGAAAAGAAAAATTAAGAACCTTTTCATGTTGGAGATAAATATATATACAGAAATTTTCACTTGTTGATAATCAATATGGTTTTCTAACAGACATACTGTATGTGTCAATACCAAGTTTACTCTACTTTTTAGTATTCCTGTAAAGTTTTGGTAATCTCTGGTTGTTATTTATTAAAAATAAAAATTATATAATGTTCAGTGCTTTGCCAAAGGTTAAAGGAGCTGTACAAGAAATGTTGCAAAGCAAGAGTGTGATGGTCAACGTGTGACTGGACACACCGCCTCCAGCAGGGCGAATTTCTATCACACACGCGACCCTGGATACACCGCCTCCAGTAGGGCGAATTTAAATAATATAACGTGCGGCCGGATACACCGCCTCCAGCAGGCAAATTTCAGAATTACACGTGAAACTGGATACACCGCCTCCAGCAGGGCAAATTTAAATAATAAGGGGAAACACCAGGGAAACTGATACAATGGAGGGCCCTGCGATAGGGAACGGGGACATGGAGACCTCCTGCGCTCCCCTGAGCCAGTCTCTACACTCCTAACAGTCCCTATACAGGCTCCGCACCTATCGCCGAGCTGGAACCTAAGAACCCAAGCTCGCCCTGCACCTAGCCCTTTCTAATGAAATGGACGGTGCAGAAACTAATCCCACCACTGCACTGAAACACACATAAGGGAAGTCACAAACAGGGAAACACCACTTAGCTTTGCTCTGTTGCTCTTGCTCCCAGCAACAGAGTCCACCACCAGAATGCAGCTTTCCTCCTGAATAGCTGCCACAAAGCTCTGTCAGAGCTGCAAGGAAATCCCCTCTGACTCCTTCCACACCAGGACTCTGACTGTGCTGCAAGGAACTCTCTCTAGCTCCTTTCTCCACCAAGGATGGTTGGAAATGACCACTATCACCAACACCTGCTCATAGACCATGTGACCCTATATAGGAAAAGGGAATGGTCAAATGATCAGGGGCCAAAGACTGCTATAATCCCAGTGACCACTGGGGGCAAAAGGCACAGCAAAGAAAACATCAAGTGCAATGACCCTAATGGCCACTGGGGGAAAAACTAGAACTAAAGACACCACTGTGCAATAACCCCAATGGCCACCAGGGGCAAAACCAACTCCGAGCAAACAGCTCAAAGGGAAAAAAAAGATTACTTATTCCAAAACCTGTCATAATCCAGCATGGACCATGACAGTACCCTCCCCTTAATGAGGGGTCTCTGGACCCTCAAGACCGCTCCTCATCATTGAACCACCTACAGCGGGGATGCCCAGATCCAGAGTTCACCCCTGCAACTACCTGCACATCAGGTTGATGACAAATGAGCACCGCTGGTATTGGCAATGTATGTTCTGGAGGCACAACACATCTCCGAAGCGCCGATCTGGGGAGCGAGTTGTGTATGTGTATGTTTGGGGTTAACTCGAGCTGGTAAGACTCTGGGCCCTGGACAGCCGACACCAGATACGGCCCGATCACCTGAGAATTCCAGACCCCCGCAACACACTTCCACTGGATGTTTTTGGTGGCCACCCATACATGCTCGTTCGCACACAGGTCTGGACCTGAACGTTTATTGCCACACATTCATTTGTCAAAATAGGGTGAACTCTTTCTGGCACTGACAACAGAGACGTCCCCCTGTGTCACCACACTCACACCCCCGCAATTCACCAAGGGAAACACCATCCTCCAACCCCTTCCACCACCAGGTCTCCACCTCCCAGGGTTGGCTAATGGCGAGGGTTGAGCCTTGCCCCTACCCCCCTGCAGCACCTCTGCTGCTCTCACTGGAGAGGAAGGGGACGTTTGTAGAGAGCTGGCAGAGACAGTAGCCCCTAGGCAGCAGCCCTCACATGACTGCTCCCAGCTGACTACTTCCCTAGTCAGCCAATCCAAAACCGGGTTGTGTTTTTTAGACCAAGGGGGGCCCACAACGATAGGTGCTGGATTTCCCTCCAAGAAGTAGTATGACTGGGACACATCATGATATTCACTATACAGCACAATGTCTTCTACGACTTGGTTTAACATGCCCTGGCTCAGTGGGACAGAGTTAATGGCCTGGACGCTTATGGGTTTGTCCGGCATCTCAACACTTAGACCATGAGTCTGGACAAACTGAGCATCCACCAGACTGACTTCTGCTCCCCTGTTAACAAGCATCGGTATGCCCTCAGGTACCTCACCAACCATCACCTCTGCTGACATTGTACTTTCTGAGGACGAGGAGGAAATATACAGTCCCAGGTCGTCTTCCTCCACACGACCCGGGGGGACACGGCTTCTCTGATATAACTGAAGATTCGGCGTGAGTGCCAAGGACTAACTCGTTAGTCTGCTCACTACAAGGACATACCCCCTTCACCTTGGGGAACACCAGGCAGCACCATGGGGACACCGACTCCACCCACCTGCCTGAGTACGTCTGCCTGTATAAGCAAGTCCTGCTCTCCAGGAGGGACTCCGCGGCACATCCTCACCAAAGCCATATATGGACCCTATAGTTGAGGCAGAAGATAAGCCTCAGACCCATAATATTGCTGCAGGTGCTGCTGAAACACATATTTCAGCTCCTCACTAATCTCAGTGAGAGCCAGCAGCAACTGCTCACCGGTCTGCACTTGGCCCATGGCTCACCAGAGGTAAAAAAATGTTGCGGTTGGTGATAATGTGATGGTCAACGTGTGACTGGACGCACCGCCTCCAGCAGGGCAAATTTCTATCACACACGCGACCCTGGATACACCACCTCCAGCAGGGCGAATTTAAATAAAATAACGTGCAGCTGGATACACCGCCTCCAGCAGGCGAATTTCAGAATTACACGTGAAACTGGATACACCGCCTCCAGCAGGGCAAATTTAAATAATAAGGGGAAACACCAGGGAAACCGATACAATGGAGGGCCCTGCGATAGGGACCAGGGACATGGAGACCTCCTGCTCTCCCCTGAGCCAGTCTCTACACTCCTAACAGTCCCTATACAAGTTCCGCACCTGTCGCCGAGCTGGAACCTAAGAACCCTAGCTCACCCTGCACCTAGCCCTTTCTAATGAAATGGACGGTGCAGAAATTAATCCCACCACTGCACTGAAACACACATAAGGGAAGTCACAAACAGGGAAAAACCACTTAGCTTTGCTCTGTTGCTCTTGCTCCCAGCAACAGAGTCCATCACCAGAATGCAGCTTTCCTCCTGAATAGCTGCCACCAAGCTCTGTCAGAGCTGCAAGGAAATCCCCTACGATGCCTTCCACACCAGGACTCTGACTGTGTTGCAAGGATCTCGCTCTAGCTCCTTTCTCCGCCAAGGATGGTTGGAAATGACCACTATCACCAACACCTGTTCATAGACCATGTGACCCTATATAGGAAAAGGGAATGGTCAAGTGATCAGGGGCCAAAGGCTGCTATTATCCCAGTGACCATTGGGGGCAAAAAGCAAAGAAAACATCACGTGCAATGACCCTAATGGCCACCGGGGGGAAACTAGAACTAAAGACACCACTGTGCAATAACCCCAATGGACACCGGGGGCAAAACCAACTACGAGCAATCAGCTCAAAGGGAAAAAGTTATTTATTCCAAAACTTGTCATAATCCAGCATGGATCATGACAAAGAGTACTTTCAAAGGTAAAAGTGTTAGTAGTTTATTCTTATGAAACAGAAATTTTTTTTAAAGTTAATTAAAAAAAGAGAAAACTTAATCAAACCAGTAATTGGTGTAAACACACCTTTTTCTTTTAACCCCTTTACTCCCAAGGGTGGTTTGCATGTTAATTCCCTGGCCAATTTTTACAATTCTGACCACTGTCCCTTTATGAGGTAATAACTTGGTGATTCTGACATTGTTTTCTCGTGACATATTGTACTTCATGTTAGTGGTAAAAATTCATTCATATAACTTGCGTTTATTTGTGAAAAAAATTGAAATTTGGCGAAAATTTTGAAAATTTAGCAATTTTCCAACTTTGAATTTTTATGCTCTTAAATCACAGAGATATGGCACACAAAAACTTAATAAATAGCATTTACCATATGTTTACTTTACATCAGCACAATTTGGGAACCAAAATTTCTTTTTGTTAGGAAGTTGTAAGGGTTAAAAGTTGACCAGCGATTTCTCATTTTTGCAACACCATTTTATTTTTATAGACCACATCACATTTGAAGTCACTTTGAGGGGTCTATATGATAGAAAATACCCAAAAGTGACACCATTCGAAAAACTGCACCCCTCAAGGTGCTCAAAACCACATTCAAGAAGTTTATTAACCCTTCAGGTGCTTCACAGGAATTTTTTGAATGTTTAAAAAAAAGAACATTTAACCTTTTTTTAAAAAAAAATTACTTCAGGTTCAATTTTTTTATTTTATCAAAGGTATGAGGAGAAATTTGACAGGAAAAGTTATTGTTCAATTTGTCTTGAGTACACCGATACTTGATATGTGGGGGGAACCACTGTTTGGGCACATGGCAGAGCTCGGAAGGGAAGGAGCGCTGTTTGACTTTTTCACTGCAAAATTGGCTGGAATTCAGATTGGACGCCATGCCACATTTGGAGAGCTCCTGATGTGCCTAAACAGTGGAAACCCCCCACAAGTGACCCCATTTTGGAAACTAGACCCCCCAAGGAACTTATCTAGATATGTGGTGAGCACTTTGAACCCCCAAGGGCTTATAACGTACAGCCGTACAATTAAAAAAATCATATTTTTTTCCAAAATAATGATCTTTTTACCCCCAAATTTTATTTTTACAAGAGTAACAGGACCCCAAAAGCTATTGTGCAATTTGTCCTGAGTATGCTGATACCCCATATATGGGGGTAAACCACTATTTGGGCACATGGCAGAGCTCTGAAGGGAAGCAGCACCATTTAACTTTTTTGGATGGAATTGAGATCGGACATCATGTCGCGTTTGGAAAGCCCCTGATGTGCCAAAGCAGTGGAATCCCCCTAATTCTAACTCCAACCCTAACCCTAGCCCTAACCCTAGCCCTAATGGGAAAATGGAAATAAATAATTTTTTTTATTTTATTATTTTTCCCTAACTAAGGGGTGATAGCGGGGGGTTTGATTTACTATTTATGGTGGGTTTTATGTTTGCCAGCTGTCGCACGCTAAAAGATGCTTCTTATTGTAAAAATAGTTTTTGCATCACCACATATTGAGAGCTATAATTTTTCCATATTTTGACCCACCGAGTCATGTGAGGTCTTATTTTTTGCAGGACGAGTTGACGTTTTTATTGGTACTATTTTCAGACACGTGACTTTTTTGATCGATTTTTATTCCGATTTTTGGGACGCAGAATGATCAAACACCTGCATTTCATGAATTTCTTTTGGGGGTGCGTTTACACCGCTCCGCGTGCGGTAAAATTGATAAAGCGGTTTTATTCTTCGGGTCAGTACGGTTACAGCGATACCTAATTTATGTAGTTTTTTATGTTTTGGCGCTTTTATGCAATGAAAACAATTTTATATAAAAAATAATTATTTTTGCATCGCTTTATTCTGCGAGCTGTACCTTTTTTACTTTTTGCTGATGATGCTGTGTGGCAGCTCATTTTTTGCGGGACAAGATGACATTTTCAGTGGTACCATGGAAATTCATATGTCTTTTTGATATTGTGTTATTGCACCTTTTGTTCGGCAGTATGATAATAAATCATTATTTTTTGCTTCGTTTTTTATTTTTATTTTTTAAGGGGTTCACTAAAGGGGTTAACTAATGGGACAGTTTTATAGGGTGGGTCATTACGGACGCGGCGATGCCAAATATGTGTACTTTTATTGTTTTTTTTTTTCAAAAAATGAATTTATTAGGGAATTTTTTTTTTAATTTATTTAGCGTTTAAAATTATTTTTACTCTTTTTTTACTTTATTATAATGTAATCAGCGATCAGTCACAGACACTGCTGCAGGCTTCCTCGTGCTTGTGCTCTGCGGGCAGTGAGGAAGCCAGCTCCCTGCAGGCCCCCGAAGGTCTCCGTCACCATATTGGATCCGGGGACCTGCAGGGAGGGAGGCCCCTGCAGCAGCGCTACACATCACGCTGTGTGGGTGGCAAGGAAGCATGGAGGGAGCCCCCTCCCTGCCGATCCTTCCTTTAAAGCCAGTACACCGCGATCATGTTTGATCGCGGTGTGCCAGGGGTTAACGTGTCGGGGGCAGTCCGTGACTACCCCTGACACATTGTACCGGGTGTCAGCTGTGATAATCAGCTGACACCCGGCCACAATCAGCTGCGCTCCCCCCCCGTGAGCGCAGCTGATCGCATTAGACATATTATTCCGTCCTTGGGACTTAGGTCCCAGGTCACATGAACAGAATAGTACGTCTAATGTAGGAAGGGGTTAAACAACATCAAAGCATCATTTTTTATCTAGACTTTCATACAGGTTTTGAAGGAGCCCAGCAATGAGGTTGTTCCAACATCTAAGATATCTAATCACAGTTTGTCTTTTGATGTACTGTGTACATGTGTAAATCCTTCTGCAAGGACTCAAAGATTCTTCTCAACTTCATTTGCTACAATGCAGCCCTAAACTTGCAAAGAAATTCCACTATGTTTCACTGTTGCCTGCAAACTCTCATTATTGTGCCCCTCTCTGGCCTTTTGACAACAAACCGCTTTTCTTTACAGCTCAGTATTGCTCAGAATTGAGGACACCAAGAAAAGGACAAAATTGAGGACTGTAGATGCAGTGGTAAGCCAATTAAATTTAGTACAACAGATAAAAGACACATCATGCTACTTCTCTTTAAAATCAATAGATGTACAACAGTGTCATTAGGTCAACATTAGAAGCGTTACTGGGACCATACTACTCCGATCTACTGTTCAGAGAAGTCTAGCTAGAATTAGACTTCATGGAAAAATTGCAGACAAAAATCATGTAAAGTAAAGAGAAAGCCAGCTCACCTAGTACTTGAAGTCCAGCTTGCACAGAACCAGGTGGATCCACAACAGATAAAATGCTCAAGGAAAAAAAGGCTTATTGTTCCAATGTCTGGTAAAATAGTTCTTTCTTTATTTTAGGTCCATTTAAAACTTACAAAAATGAACATGGTTGCATAGACAGGGCGGGGGAGCAATACGCGTTTCGAACGCTCACTTGCGTTCTTTATCACAGCTTGGCTACACAATCAAAAGAATTTACTAAAATGCTAAAAATGTGCCAAAGAAAACAGTTGGAACAAGTCACTTGACACAATTACATCAATAAATACATTCATTAAGCAACAGGTATATGAAAACAGTCAATAGTGATACATGGTTTCTTTCTTTAGATTAAAACCTTTAGGGCTTCTTGAATCGAGAATAAATATCCAATATGCTTCTTTTGTCAATAATTCACATTTAATATCTCCGCCTCTTGCATGTGGAAATAATTTTTCTATACCTAAAACTTGTAAAGAAGACATGTCACGATTGTGCTCAACAATAAAATTCTTTGCAATAGCAGAAACCTTTCTGCTTGTATTATTTGCATTAAGTACATCATTGTAATGTTCATTGAACCTGGTTTTTAATCTATGTGTAGCGCATCCTATGTGGAATTTATCACATATGATGCAATTCATTTGTATACCATGGTCTCTGAGTCACAGTTAATATACTGTTTGATTTTATACTCATTTGAATGGTCAGAATCATAGAAAACATAACTGCATAGTGTGAATGAGCGCATGCGACATCTCAGTGAACCACATTTAAAGTGTCCTTTTTGCTGCAACCAAGTGATTTTTTTGTTTTTGGATCGGAGAAAAAAGTTGGAGAAAGTGAGTTACCTAATGAAGGTGCCTTTTTTGCTGCAACATTTCAGCCTTTTTTTCATAAAGCATGCTAATGTCTTATCCTCAAAGAGTATTGGTAGATGTTTATTGAACAATTTTTTTATTTCTGAAAATTGTGCAATATAATGCAACAAAATGACAGGTTTACTTTTCCAAAAATAATTCTTTGCTTTTATTTTAGGACGCAATAGATCCGTTCGTTTTTTGTCAGAAATTATTTTTTTACCTCTGTCCAATACCCATTAGGGATAGCCCCCGTTGTTTCAATCTTTTTTAGGTTGACATTATTTCATTTTTAACCACTGCGGGGTCTGAACAATTTCTGGCAATCCTTGTGAACTCACCTACTGGTATAGCCTTAGCCACATGCTGGTTGGCTGATGGAAAAATGCATAATAGAATTACCTGAAGATGGTTTGCAATGGATAGCAGTGGATACAATTTCACTTGGAATGCCCGTAAGAATGAAATCTAAGAACACCAAAGTTTTAGAACTATGGGAAACAGTAAAACGCAAATTAAATGAATTATCATTCAAAAATGTGACAAATCCGGGTATGACAAATTCATCCCCCTGCCATATGACTACCATATCATCTATAAATCTACCATACCAGGATAGAATAGAGAAGTAAGGATTAATGTCTGAATACAAAAAACAATGTTCCCAATATGACATAGTCAAATTTACAAAAGAAGGTGAAAAACGAGCATCCATCGAAACTCCTTGGGTTTGTAAATAAAAAATTCTGTCAAAAACAAAATAATTATGATTTAATAAAAAATTGATTACATCTAATATATGTTCTTGCATTATATCAGGATACAGACTGATCTTCTCTAAATGGAATCTCAATGCTTCCATAGCTATATGGCATGGTATGGAAGTATATGAAGAGTTAACATCACTGCCAATCCAGGGGTAATTTGATGACCAAATTACACCTGACAACTGATCTAGAATATCCTTAGTGTCTTTGATGTATCCAAGTACACGCTATACCAAAGGTTGTAAGACCGAATCCAACCACTCTCCCAAGCGTTCATTGCATGATCCAATTCCATTGATTATCGGTCGCATTGGGGGTGAAAGAATGTCTTTATGCACCTTTGGTAAAGCATGCATTGTAGGTATCTCAGGATTCAATGATGTTACATTTTCACTCATTTTTTTTGTTAATATACCTAATTTTACAACTTCCGCTATTAAGATATTAATTTGCTCACTGAATTTTTTAGCTCGATTATATTTTAGGCGGGAATATATGTTTTTATCAGACAAAAGCTTCAAAATCTGCACCTTGTAAGTTTCAGTGTCCAAAACAACTATTTTGCCACCTTTATTAGCCTTTTTCACAGTGATATCTTTCATGGATTTTAGCTGATTAAATGCTTTGACTAAATTTGGACTCAGGTTTTTAGGTGGAGTATTTTTATTGATTTTTAAGCTTAAACTGTGTAATTCCCTCTCCAAAACCTCCTGAAACCGCTTCATACAATCAACCCTTGAGTTGCCAGGGTAGATATTAGGATTTTTCATCCTAATATTGTCCAGCTTTGAGATGGCATCTTCAGATGAATTTCCTCTTAATTATTCAAAATTCAGTACAGAAATCTGTTCTGCAAAATCCAATAATTGATAGTTATTTTCACAAACATTTTTTCCTGCTCAGAAACCTCATCTTCTTCACCTGCAAAATGTTTCTTAACTGTAAGGTTTCTTATAAAGCGGTTAATGTCTATGATTGTTCCAAACAGGTCAAAATTCTTTTTCAGGTACAAAATCGAAGCAACTTAACAGCAAAATAAGTTGTTCATTAGAAAAAACACGGGAAGACAGATTCAATACACTTGATGTTGCATCGTTATTTCTTGTATCTTGTGGTCATGCTGTGCGCTCCCCCTGTGTTTCCTCCCACCCTGTCTTTTGCGTTTTTTGCAAACTTTGTTATGGGAGTAGCATCACCAGTGCTTTCAGTTTCAGACTGAGTTGAAATTACCGAAGCGTTGAATTCTGAAAAACTAACCGATAATGGTCTGGTTTTGGTTGTATCCGAGTGTTTTTTTTTTCTTCTGATTTTCTTCTTTTTAAGAATGGATTTAGGAGTGCAATCACCTCAGGGGTTGTGACTCCAATCATACACATGATTCAGAGAGTAATCCAGCTTGTCTCTCTGAAATTTATGCTTTTTTATTTGCATGATATTATCTTCAAGTTAAGAGACAGATTTCTGAATTTTAGCAAGGGACTCATCTAGTTCCCTTTGATATCCATTCTCAATTAAATCAGATTTTTTAGTTTCATTGTCCTTCTGGATGACCTGGAGTTGTATGTTCTCAAATTTTATAATTAATTTCATGAGATTTAATGAGCAATTGCTCAAAATGCTATTCCAATCATTCATGAAATCCACATTGAAAACTTAGGTTGGTATTTTATTAAGTCTCAGACCCCTCAGATTCATTTCTTTATTTATATACTTTTGTAAAGTTGTGGAATCCCACCATAACTTAAACTCTTCCAACTTCAGTTTCTCCAGGTTTTTAACTGCATCAGAGAAATCAGAGCTTCTTGGAATACTTTCATTATCATCAAAAACACTGGCTGCTTTTTCTTCCTGTGTTTTAAACATAATGGATATTTTTAATTATGTAATAGGGAGTCAAGGCTAAAGGTCCCGTTACATTTAGCGATGCACCAGCGATCCCGACAACGATACGACCTAGTCAGGATCGCTGGTGCATCGCTAAATGGTCGCTAGTGAGCTGCCATACAGGCAGATCTCACCAGCGATGCAGCAGTGGTCGGCGGTCATCACTTACCTGTCACACACAGCGAGGGTGACGTCTTCCGCCCGCGTCCATGGAGTCACTTGTCGGCGCCAGCAGGAAGCCGATGACGAGAAATGGACCATCCCATTCTTGCGCGATCAGCGATATCCAACGGGGACTGGGTCGGAGGTAAGTGTCACATGTAGCGATATCGCTACAGATATCACTGTTGCATCACAAAATCGGTGACGCTTTAGTGATATTGCTAGCGATCTCGCTATGCGTGAAGAGGGCTTAAGAATCAAATGAATTCACATATGGTAAAGAAAAAGCTAGCTCACCTAGTACTTAAAGACCAGCTTGCATGGAACTAGGTGGATCCACACCGAATAATGTGCTCAAGGAAAAAAAAAGACTTGTTGTTCCAGCATCTGGTAAAATAGTTCTTTCTTTATTTTGGGCCCATTAAAAATTTAAAAAAATTAAAATGGTTGCATACACAGGTGGGGGAGCAATACGCGTTTCGAACGCTCACTTGCGTTGTTTATCATAGCTTGGCTACACAATCAAAAGAATTTACTAAAATGCTAAAAATGTGCCAATGAAAACAGTTGGAACAAGTCACATGACACAATTACATCAATAGATACATTCTTGCAAATTTCACTATGTCATATCGGGAACATTGTTTTTTGTATTCAGACATTAATCCTTACTTCTCTAATCTATCCTGGTATGGTAGATTTATAGATGATATGGTAGTCATATGGCAGGGGGATGAATCTGTCATACCAGGATTTGTCACATTTTTGAATGATAATTAGTGTTGAGCGATACCGTCCGATACTTAAAAGTATCGGATCGGATGGTATCGGCCGATCTAAAAAAAATATCGGGTATCGCCGATTCCAATACCGGAAGTCCCATTCAAGTCTATGGGACTTCCGGTATCGGAATAAGAAAAACCCTATTTTTGCCTTGTACAGCCTCTCTGGGGTCTGTACGGGCCTTTCGGGGGGCTGTGCCGGCCTGCCGGGGGGTCTGTGCAGGCTCCGGTGGTCTGTGCCGGCCTGCCGGGGGGCTGTGCCGGCCTGCCGGGGGGTCTGTGCAGGCTTCGGTGGTCTGTGCCGGCCTGCCGGGGGGCTGTGCCGGCCTGCCGGGGGATCTGTGCAGGCTCCGGTGGTCTGTGCCGGCCTGCCGGTGGTCTGTGCAGGCTCCGGTGGTCTGTGCCGGCCTGCCGGTGGTCTGTGCAGGCTCCGGTGGTCTGTGCCGGCCTGCCGGGGGGCTGTGCCGGCCTGCCGGTGGTCTGTGCAGGCTCCGGTGGTCTGTGCCGGCCTGCCGGGGGGCTGTGCCGGCCTGCCGGTGGTCTGTGCAGGCTCCGGTAGTCTGTGCAGGCATCGTCCGATGGGACTACAAGTCCCATCGGGCGATGCCTGCTACCATGACAGTGATTGACACATTAGCCAATGATGGGACAGTAGTAGTCCCATCATCCGGCTAATGTGTTGAATGTAAAAAAAAAAAAAAAAAAATTTACATGCTACATACATGCTACATACATGCTACATACATACAACATGCATACTACATATATACTACATGTAACATACATACTACATACATGCTACATACATACTACATACATAATACATATATACTACCTGTAACATACATACTACATATATACTACATGCATACTACATACATACTACATACATGCTACATACATACTACATACATAATACATATATACTACATGCATGCAACATACATACAACATATATACTACATGCATGCAACATACATACAACATATATACTACATGCATGCAACATGCATACTACATATATACTATATATACTACATGTAACATACATACTACATGCATACTACATACATACTACATACATGCAACATACATACTACATACATGCTACATACTACATACATACTACATATATACCACATGCATGCAACATGCATACTACATATATACTTCATATATACTACATGCATGCAACATACATATATACTACATACAATACATACATATAGACATACAGTACATATAACATAGAGTACATACTCACCGTCACTTGTCACTTTGATCCCCGAAGCCATTGTCGCCTGAGGAATAAATATCAAAATAAATACCTACCTTCCGTCATTGTATTCCTGGAGCTGGTAGAGAACGGTAGCATCAGCTGATGCTGCTGTTCTCCACGCAAGATGGACATGGGACCCTCGTGGACTTCTGCGGATCGGGGTAAGTATATTGGTGTTTTTTTATTTTGATATTTATTCCTCAGGCGACAATGGCTTCGGGGATCAAAGTGACAAGTGACGGTGAGTATGTACTCTGTTATATGTACTGTATGTCTATATGTATGTATTGTATGTAGTATATATGTATGTTGCATGCATGTAGTATATATGAAGTATATATGTAGTATGCATGTTGCATGCATGTGGTATATATGTAGTATGTATGTAGCATGTATGTAGTATGTAGCATGTATGTAGTATGTATGTTGCATGTATGTAGTATGTATGTAGTATGCATGTAGTATGTATGTTACATGTAGTATATATAGTATATATGTAGTATGCATGTTGATGCATGTAGTATATATGTTGTATGTATGTTGCATGCATGTAGTATATATGTATTATGTATGTAGTATGTATGTAGCATGTATGTAGTATGTATGTAGTATGCATGTAGTATATATGTAGTATGTATGTTACATGTAGTATATATGTATTATGTATGTAGTATGTATGTAGCATGTATGTAGTATGTATGTTACATGTAGTATATATGTAGTATGCATGTTGTATGTATGTAGCATGTATGTAGCATGTATGTAGCATGTAATTTTTTTTTTATTTTTATTTTTTTTACATTCAACACATTAGCCGGATGATGGGACTACTACTGTCCCATCATTGGCTAATGTGTCAATCACTGTCATGGTAGCAGGCATCGCCCGATGGGACTTGTAGTCCCATCGGACGATGCCTGCACAGACCCCCGGAGCCTGCACAGACCACCGGCAGGCCGGCACAGCCCCCCGGCAGGCCGGCACAGACCACCGGAGCCTGCACAGACCACCGGCAGGCCGGCACAGCCCCCCGGCAGGCCGGCACAGACCACCGGAGCCTGCACAGACCACCGGCAGGCCGGCACAGACCCCCGGAGCCTGCACAGACCACCGGCAGGCCGGCACAGCCCCCCGGCAGGCCGGCACAGACTACCGGAGCCTGCACAGACCACCGGCAGGCCGGTACAGACCCCCGGACAGTCGGCACAGCCCCCCCGAAGGCCCGAACTGACGGCGCATCATGATGCGCACAGACAGCGCATCATGATGACGTCATTTCGGCAGCCAATCAGAGCCACAAAAGTGGCTCATTGCATTTTGGACTTCCGATTCCGGTATCCGATACGAAAAAAGTATCGGTACTCGGTATCGGAATTCCGATACGGCAAATATCGGCCGATACCCGATACTTGCGGTATCGGAAAGCTCAACACTAATGATAATTCATTTAATTTGCGTTTTACTGTTTCCCATAGTTCTAAAACTTTGGTGTTCTTAGATTTGATTCTTACGGGCATTCCAGGTGAAATTGTATCCACTGCTATCCATTGCAAACCATCTTCAGGTAATTCCACCATGCATTTTTCCATCAGCCAACCAGCATGTGGTTAAGGCTATACCAGTAGGTGAGTTCACAAGGATTGCCAGAAATTGTTCAGACCCCGCAGTGGTTGAAAATGAAATAATGTCAACCTAAAAAAGATTGAAACAACTGGGGTTATGCCCAATGGGTATTGGACAGGGGTAAGAAAATAATTTCTATCAAAAAACAAACTGATTTATTGCATCCTAAAATAAAAGCAAAAAATGATTTTTTGAAAAGTAAACCTGTCATTTCGCTGCAATATAGTGCACAATTTTCAGAAATGAAATAATTGTTCAATAAACATCTACCAATACTTTTTGAGGGTGAGACATTAGCATGCTTTCTGAAAAAAGGCTGCAATGTTGTAGCAAAAAAGGCACCTTCATTGGGTAACTCACTTTCTCCAACTTTTTTTTCTGATCAACAAACAAAAAAAAACCACTTGGTTTCAGCAAAAAGGACACTTTAAATGTGGTTCACTGAGATGTCGCATGCGCTCATTCACACTCTGCAGTTCTGTTTTCTATGATTCAGACCATTCAAATGAGTATAAAATCAAACAGTATATTAACTGTGACTCAGAGAACGTGGTATACAAATTAATTGCACAATATGTGATAAATTCCACATAGGATGCGCTACACGTAAATTAAAAACCAGGTTCAATGAACATTACAATGATGTACCTATTGCAAATAATACAAGCAGAAACGGTTCTGCTATTGCAAAGCATTTTATTGTTGAGCACAATCGTGACATGTCTTCTTTACAAGTTTTAGATATAGAAAAATTATTTTCTCATGCAAGAGGCGGAGATATTAAATGTGAATTATTGACAAAAGAAGCATATTGGATATTTATTCTCGATTCAAGAAGCCCTAATCATTATACTCTAAAGAGAGAAACCATGTATCACTATTGACTGTTTTCATATACCTGTTGCTTAATGAATGTATCCATTGATGTAATTGTGTCATGTGACTTGTTCCAACTGTTTTCTTTGGCACATATTTAGTATTTCAGTAAATTCTTTTGATTGTGTAGCCAAGCTGTGATAAACAACGCAAGTGAGCGTTCGAAACGTGTCTTGCTCCCCTGCCTGTCTATGTAACCATGTTAATTTTTGTAAGTTTTTAATGGACCTAAAATAAAGAGACAAAAATCATACCTGTTACACAGAAGCAAGTCTACATGACTCTACAGAACTTGGAAACTTAAAGGGAACCTGTCACCAGGTTTGGCAGATATGAGATAATGCTGTATATATACCCTCAACCTGACCTGTAAGAGAAGACAAATAACTTTTATTACACTCTCTTGCAGGGCGGTCCAGTCGAAGGGATGTCGTAGATCTTGGTTCGGCGCCTCCCATCTTCTTGAAATACCGCCCTCCTGCTTTGTGTTGATGATATGTCCATGTAATAGTTATAGGGGATAACTCAGGAGACTCTGTGCGTGGAACAAGATGACTACAGGACACAGCTTTATAAGTGGTAAAGTCTATATTAACACACGGTGATACAACAGATGCAGAAAGAAACTCAAGTCCACAACACTTGGAGTAAATATAAGAAGCAGCTTAGCAGTCTATAGGAACTTCAGAGGAAAATGCAATCAAGCAAAAAGTCTATGAAGCACAGTTATTCTTGAGGATACTTGGCATGAATAAATCCTTGTCTTAGTCCAGACACAGATAGCTAAGCTGAAAAGGCAGTTCAAATCTTATCTTAGCTTGACCAGGGAGGCCTGGAAAATAGTCTCAGGCTCTTGCAGAGCAGGAACAGCTTACATGTCCAGCAAATGCAGATGGAAGTGAAACACGAGCAGCAGAGGAAGAAGAGTTCTGGAAACTGGAGTATGCAGCAGGAACTCAGAGCAGAGTAGCAGGATCACCACACAGGTTCACAGGAGTATGCAGCAGGAACTCAGAGCAGAGTAGCAGGATCACCACACAGGTTCACAGGAAACGGTATATGGCCAGTGAGTAATCAAAGGTCAGGAGCTGGATGCAAGGCAGAATACTCAAGCACAGACTGAAGGCTGGGGTGGAGTTTTATAGCAGGAGGACACAATGCACATGAGACCAAGGACACCATCTTGGAAAAGAGCAGTAATGCAAAAAGGTAAAAATGTTCAGAGTCCTGACATTACTCCCTCCTTAGAAGTGGCCTCAGGACGATCCTGGACCTGGTTTCTCACGGAATCTCCGATGAAAACGAGAAATCTTCTGTTGGGCATTGATGTTTTCCACAGGTTCCCAAGAGTCTTCCTCTGGGGAATATCCCTGCCATCTTATCAGATATTGGAGCCGATTCCTGCAAATCCTGGAATCAATAATTTCCTCCACCACAAATTGTTCTTGCTCATCAATCACCACAGGCTGCGGAGGTGGCACAACATGTCCCTGGAAGGTATTAGGAGATGCAGGCTTTAGTAAAGATACATGAAAAACTGGGTGTACCTTCATAGTCCTAGGCAGCTTCAGCCGGCAGGGCACAGAGCTCACAATACCGTTGATCTTGAAAGGGCCAATGAATTTCTGTCCGAGTTTCTGTGAAGGAACGTTTAACGTCAGATTCTTAGTTGCTAACCACACGGAATCTCTTACCTTGAACATGGGTGCAGGTTTACGGAATCTATCAGCCGATTTCTTATAACGTTCTTGAGCTGTGGTCAGGGATTCCTTCAGAACTTCCAGATTTTGCCTCATCGCAGTCAGTCTTTCCTCCACTGCCGAAACCGGAGAATTAATTGGAGACCTAGGTAAGATACACGGATGATAACTCAGATTGGCAAAGAAAGGTGTAAATTTAGTGGAGGCGCTCTGAGAATTGTTATATGAAAATTCGGCTAATGGCAGCAACTCCAACCAATCATCCTGGAGATGGCTGACATAGCATCTTAGATATTGTTCCAGCGTCTGGTTGGTCCGTTCAGTCTGACCATTAGTCTGGGGATGGTAAGCGGAAGAGAGACAGACCTTAATATTGAGTGCAGAGCAAAACCCCTTCCAGAATCTTGAAGTGAACTGTACTCCCCGGTCAGAGATGATCTCATCCGGTACCCCATGTAACCGAAAGACATTCTGTATAACCAAGTTCACTGTATCTTTAGCTGAGGGGAGGCCGGTGCATGGAACAAAATGGGCAGCTTTGGTCAGGCGATCAACTACCACCATGATTGTATTCATGCCCCCGATGTGGGCAGCTCCACGATAAAGTCCATTGATATAGACCCCCAAGGGCGAGACGGAACAGGTAATGGTTGTAGAAGACCCGTAGGTGCCACATGAGGAGTCTTGTAACGAGCACATACCTTGCAAGAGAGCACATAGTCCTTGGTATCCTTCAGGCAAGTTGGCTACCAGAAGAATCGGCTCAGGAACTCTTGTGTCTTCTGTACCCCCCTGTGACCAGCCAACTTGGAGTCATGTACCAACTTGAGGATCTGCAGACGGACGACCTCAGGGACGTAGATACGTCGATCTCTGAACCACATGCCACCCTTAAAGACAAGATTAATATCCACTGGTGGGTTGGCCAGAAATACATCACCGTCATAAGCCTCCCTGCACTCCTTCCACAAGTCCTGGTCGTGGATAACTCCGATGAAATTGGCATCCGATAGAATGGTCTTGGGCGGGGCTCCAGGTACGGAATCCACAGCATGGATTCGGGATAAAGCATCAGCCTTCCCATTACGAGAACCTGGATGGTACGAGATAACAAAGTTAAAATGGTTTAAAAATAAGTTCCAACGAGCCTGACGAGGAGAAAGACATCTAGCGGATCTAAGGAACTCTAAATTGCGATGGTCAGTTAGCACTATGATCTGTTGTGCAGCTCCTTGCAGATGATGTCTCCATTCTTTGAAAGCCGCAATAATGGCCAGCAATTCCTTGTCTCCCACGTCGTAATTCTTCTCTGCTGAGGTTAGTCTACGGGAAAAGAAAGCACAAGGATGTAGCAGACCCTTCTCTCCAGTTCTTTGGGAGAGAATCGCCCCCAAAGCATTATCGGAAGCGTCCACCTCCACAATGAAAGAAAGTGTTGGATCTGGGTGTATCAACAGTGGTGCTGAGGTGAAACAGATCTTAAGCCGATCGAAAGCTTCTTGAGCCTGTGATGACCACTTAAAGGGCTTTTCCTTCTTTGTCAAGGAAATAATGGGACGGACAATTTCAGAAAAATTTCGAATGAAGCGTCTGTAGAAATTTGCAAAACCAATAAAACGTTGGACCTCCTTAACGTTCTTGGGTACCGGCCAGTCAAGGATAGACTGAATCTTACTGGATTCCATGTTCAGCCCCTGGGGAGAGATGATATACCCTAAGAACTGTATCTCAGAACGATGGAACTCGCATTTCTCCGGCTTAATATACAGATGGTTCTCTTTCAGATGTCTTAAAACAGTCTTGACATGTATTTCATGTTCCTGTAGAGAGTCAGAAAAGATTAGTATATCGTCCAAATAGATCACCACAAACTGGTCCAACAAATCTCTGAAAATGTCGTTAGCAAGGTGTTGAAACGTTGCAGGGGCGTTACAAAGGCCGAAGGGCATCACAAGATATTCAAAGTGTCCATACCGGCATCTGAATGCTGTCTTCCACTCATCCCCTGGACGAATACGCACCAAATTATAAGCCGCACGAAGATCCAGTTTAGAGAACACTTTAGCATGGCGGACTCTTTCCAGTAATTCGGGACTCAGAGGCAAAGGGTAAAGATTTCGTATGGTTACCTTATTAAGTTCCCGATAGTCAACACAGGGTCTCAGGGTCCCATCCTTCTTCTTTACAAAAAATATAGGTGCCCCTGCTGGTGAGGAAGAAGGACGTATGAAGCCTTTGGCCAGATTTTCATCAATATACTCCTTTAAGGCTTGAAGCTCAGGTGCCGCCAAAGTGTATACGTTACCAAAAGGAATAGCTGCCCCAGGAAGCAGCTCAATGGGACAGTCATAATGCCTGTGTGGAGGAAGCTGATCTGCTTTCTTCTTGTCACAGATGTCAGAGAACTCTTTATATGCTGAAGGTAAAGTAAATACCTGTTCATGTGGTTATATGGCCGTGGACTCAGGGACAGCTTCTGTTAATGCTGCATTGCTCCTTGTTGGAAAGATGATCTCCTTGTTAGGGACGGCGGAACGCACCAAATATAAATAATAGGAGGTGCGTACGCTGCCCGGGGTCCACCGTGCGGTAGGTGACTAGACCGCTGCTGGACAATGGCAGATGCACCAGAAGGTGCCGTAGTGCGCACGGGTTAACGTCACCCGAACGCTAGGAGCGGCTCGTTTCAGACACAGAGTCGCTTGGCAAAAATATATGCAAAGACGCTGGCCCTGTTAACGTCACAGGAGTCGGCGTGTGGCGTCCCAGCCGCGAACACCAATAGCTGCTGATATTGCAGCGCAGCGGCAGCTAAGGCCGCAAACGTCAGCGCCGAGAACCGGGCGCCGACGGACGCTAGTGTAGGCGTGGAGCAAGTGGCGTGTAGCTTGCCACAACCCTGGAGCTGACTATGCACACTCAGTCACCACTCGTAATATCAGAGGGTAGGGATTTCATAATGAGTCAGACACACACAGAATAATATGCTACACTAGCGCATGGCCGAGCCGCCATGCGGGGCTTTTATAGCCATGCGCTTCCAGGACCTTCCAATACTTTAGGAAGGACCAATCAGATCCGACACAGGACCTGCACATGTGACCCCTGCTCTCCAGTGAGAGGGCACGTTGCGGGCATGCCCAGTAGCACGGCACGAGGACTTAGCCTCTGGAGCGGTTCCCTGCAAAGCAGGTTGCGCTACCATTGCTGCACCGGAGGTGGCAGCAACATCCAGGCTCACAGAACGAGTCTGAGGAGAATGCCTGGTTCGCCGTGATTGCTAAGCAGGAGTCCGAGCGGTCGGAGGAGAATGGGAGACCGCAGGATGTCTGGCTCTGGATTCCCGCTGTGCAGTGCCAGGAATCTGACGCCTAACACTCCTTGGTTTCCCAGTTGATACTTGGGTTCTGAGAACGCAACCAGGGAATGCCTAAAATCACAGGAAAATGAGGAGAAGAAATTAGCAAGAAAGAAAGTTGGTCCTAATGACTAGCCTTCAACAAAATTTCAAGGGGTCCTGATCCACAGGCCCAGAGATTAAAGGTGACCCATCCACTGTTTCCATGCTAAGTGGAGAGGCTCTTTGCTGAATTTTAATACCATGTTCCTTGGCAAATGCGATATCCATGAAATTGCCACCTGCACCAGAGTCAATCATAGCTGCACTGGAAATCCACTGTCCTGAACACAGGATCTTAATAGGGAGAGAACAGTGAGAGTTCTTCTCCTTCAGCTCCTTGGGGGGTGAAGTCATAGAAAGTGAATGAAATACAGCGTTTAGAGGCAGGCTACATTCAGAGATGTCAGAGTCATCATCACAGTTGTCATATTCTCCTACTGCTGCTAGCACCTTATTAGGCCGCTTGGGACAGTTGATTAAAAAGTGGTCAGACTGACCGCAGTAGAAACATAGACTCTCACGAAGGCGATGCTCCCGGCGCTCATTACTCTCGCGCCTCTGAACGGAATCAATCTGCATGGGCACCTCCTCCCCCTCTCGAGAGGCTTTACCTGCAGGCTCTTTGGAAGGAAGGGAAAAGTTAGAAATACGGTATAATGCAGCAAATTTCTCCTGCCTACGCTCAGTAAGGCGAATGTCTATGCACACACAATGCTGTATGAATGTCTCTAGCTCTTGTGGTGACTCAGAGCGAGCTAGGTCATCCTTTACAACACTAGACAGACCCCCTCTTAAAAATAGGCAATTGTGCATAACTGTCCCAATTGGTATCTACCGCTAATCTCCTGAATTCAGTGGCATACTCAATAACAGAACGTTTAGCCTGGCGTAAAGACAACAAAGCAGATTCGGCAGTTGCACGGCGACTAGGGTCATCAAACATTAATGCCATAGTGGCCAAGAAATCATCCAAGTTATTTAACCGTGGGTCACGAGACTCAATCATTGGATTCGCCCAGGCGAGCGCTCGTGAGGTCAGTAGCATTATTACACACAATACTTTGGATCGATCAGTAGGAAAACGGTCGGCATGCACATCAAAATATAGCATACATTGATTCACAAAGCCACGAAATTTATCGCGATCACCATTAAATCTGAATGGGGGCAACTTGGGTGGGCTAGCTGGTGGCGGTTGCCCAGCGGGTAAAGTTACTTGTGCAGCTATTTGCGTGCTTATGTCCTGAAAAGCCCATCCATACTGGGACTCTATGCCAGCAAGTTTGTTTTCCTGGGCTGCCATGCGGTTGCTTAAGTCCTGCAAAGTCTGTCCAAACACTTGTTGTTCAAAGCTTCCAAACTTCTTTTGCAGACCTTCCACATCTTTCTGCAGTGATCTAATTATGGAAATCACCTGCTCTAGTCTGCTTTCTGCAGTCATTGTTCCAGCAGTCTCCTTTTTTTATGGGCTTGAGTATCCTGTAATAGTTATAGGGGATAACTCAGGAGACTCTGTGCGTGGAACAAGATGACTACAGGACACAGCTTTATAAGTGGTAAAGTCTATATTAACACATGGTGATACAACAGATGCAGAAAGAAACTCAAGTCCACAACACTTGGAGTAAATATAAGAAGCAGCTTAGCAGTCTATAGGAACTTCAGAGGAAAATGCAATCAAGCAAAAAGTCTATGAAGAACAGTCATTCTTGAGGATACTTGGCATGAATAAATCCTTGTCTTAGTCCAGACACAGATAGCTAAGCTGAAAAGGCAGTTCAAATCTTATCTTAGCTTGACCAGGGAGGCCTGGAAAATAGTCTCAGGCTCTTGCAGAGCAGGAACAGCTTACATGTCCAGCAAATGCAGATGGAAGTGAAACACGAGCAGCAGAGGAAGAAGAGTTCTGGAAACTGGAGTATGCAGCAGGAACTCAGAGCAGAGTAGCAGGATCACCACACAGGTTCACAGGAGACGGTATATGGCCAGGGAGTAATCAAAGGTCAGGAGCTGGATGCAAGGCAGAATACTCAAGCACAGACTGAAGGCTGGGGTGGAGTTTTATAGCAGGAGGACACAATGCACATGAGACCAAGGACACCATCTTGGAAAAGGGCAGTAATGCAAAAAGGTAAAAATGTTCAGAGTCCTGACAGTCCATGTGTCATCCACACAGTCTTCTCGGCACCACGATCCTGAGAAGGTGTACTGCTATGTCCTGTTGAGAACAGACCAAAATACTGCAGTGCGCATGTACTGAGAAACATCAGAGAGCCACAGCATCTGCACAGAAAAGTACACCTGCACAGGAGTGCAGTGCCGAGGAGACTGTGTGGAGGATGCAGAGACGTGTTATCCACACAAAGTAAGCAGTAGGGCAGCATCAGAAGAAGATGGGAGGTGCTAGACCAAGAATAGCGACACCCCTCGTACCGCCCCGCCCCACAGGATGTGTCTAATAAAAGTTATTTTTCTTCTCTTACAGGTCAGGTTGAGGGTATATATACAGCATTATAAAATTCTGTATATCAGCCGTGAAAGGTGATGGCCATATCTCATATCAGAGAAATCTGGTGACAGGTTACCTTAAAAAACTGGGGTACAGAAAAATAAGAACAGGTGCTTTGGACTGATGACTCACTATGTGAAAAAAATTGAAAGTAACAAAAGACAGTTTATAGCCAAATGGCTGGAGAGTGGTACAATAATGAATGTCTATAAGAAAGAGTGAAGCATGATGGAGGGTGCTTTGAAGTTGGAACTGTATATCAGCAAATGACGGATTTAATCAGGAATAATGATGTCCTAAATGCTGCAAATTACAGGCAGATAGGTACTTATCCATCATACAATACCATCAGAAAGGCATCTGATTGACTCCAACTTTCTTTTGCAGCAGGACAGTGACTGCAAGCAGCCAAAAAATGTTCTTAATAACTTTCTACAGAGCCCTGGTCTTGACATTATCAAGTCTCTGTGGAAATACATAAGGAGACAGCAGGATTTGCAACACCTACATTGATAGATCTGTGGTTAGTTCTCCAAGATTTTTGGAACAACCTCTCTTATGAGTTCCTTCACATCCTGTGTACAAGTGTTATTAGGAGAAGTGATGCTTTGATGCCGTTTTGAAAGAAAGTGGTGGGTCAAACCAAATATTGATTTTAGATTTTTCTTTTGTTCAATAATTTTTCATTTTGTTAATTGACAAATATAAACTATTAACACTCCTATTATTGAAAGACTTTTTATTTTGCATCATTTTTGTCACACCTGCCTAAAACTTTTGCACAGAACTGTATGCAAATATATTTCATACTGCACAATATAATTACATCTATTTTATATATATTGATCAGGCTGGTAGAAAAAAATGAAAAAGTGGGACACTTTCTCTTTATTCATACTTTCATCTTTACAAATATATGTTATGTTGTTGATGATGTGCTCGAGTCAACAGGAATGTATTGAATAGTAAAATTTCTAGTTTCTTCTACAGGAACATACTGTACAGTAGTTAGCAGCCTTTGTTGAAGGATAATCACAGTTGAACACAAAAAGAAAGTAATAATATTGACTGTATAACCTGCCATTCACAATATGAGTTGCCGACAAAATTCTATTAAACAGATGTTTAGGCAAAATTAGGTTTTCAAATGAGCACAGCTGCTTTGGAAATGTTATTTATTTCATTGAAGCAGGACAAAAAAAAGCATAGCTATATGGGAAATAATTACAGACACTTATCCTTGTTTAATTATTGTTAGTATTTTGTTCCTAAACAACTAAGTGAGCAGTCCACAATTTTATAGGATTGTTTTTCTCATTTACCCACTCACACATGTACATACACTTACCTAATTTCAAAGGGGTTGTCCTATCTAAAATGAATAGTCTGCAGTCACTTATGAATCCCCCAAATCTGAGCAGTAAAGTATGCCATATGTATACTCCCGGGTCCCAGGCTGAAGACATCTCATGGGCATGGCCTCACTCCATTCAAGTGTAGAAAGAGGTCATCCCCACTAGATGGCCACACTCGCTGGATGGGCCCCACCTACTAGATGGACACACCTTTGCTACATGAACTTGTACAGAGCGAGGCCACGCCCATCAGATGGCTTCTTCCATGGAGTATGCATATTTTATACATCACCACAATTCCCAGCTCAGAAATGGGTGAATCCTTGCAGTGAACAGTTCATGCTCTTGGGTGATTCAAAACTCTGTAGTCATACAGATAGACTGCTGACTTTTCATGTTAGAATGGACAACTCTGTTTAGTAAATGTTATTGTTCATAAAAAAGAAATTCAAATAAATACAATAAAGCAGTTAATTTTAGATATTTATATTTAGTGTTCTTCTTTTTTCTTAACCATAAAGTCCTTTCTGGGTGACTGCTAGATGCTTGATATGTGAAAAAGACATATTTATTACATTAGATTGAAATGTGTCATTGAAAGATGCTTATAGTTATCATTTCTGCTTAATTGTGCTTAAATGTACTTGTTGAATTGTAGTTTTGTTGCTTGCTATTAAAATAAGTATGTTATAACTAGCCGAAGAGCCTGGCATTCCCCGGGCATAGTAACTAACTGTGGTTAGTTATAGCAAATAACGGCAGCAGTTAAGGGACCTTATTCCTCCTGCACCTCATGCTTCTTCTTATTACACAGCCTCCTCCTGCACCTCATGCTCCTCCTTTATACACAGCATTTCTCTGCAGCACAGCTTTTGTATACACACAGTGGCAGGCAGTGTCACCAGGCAGATAGTGCTGCCCTGTTCCCTTCAAGCCAGTACTGCCCTGTCCCATCCATGCCAGCACTGGTCTGTCCCCTCCATGCCAGCACTGCCCCGTACCCTCCATGCCAGCACTGACGCCATCCCCTCTATGCCAGCAATTACATTTTTGATGATATTCTAATTTTGTGAGATATATCTGTAGATAATAGTCTATTCCTCCTGGCTTACTGAAAATAGACGTGGCGGTTAATTAATGTAAAATGCTGTGTCGGCCTAACTGGGTATTATATTTGGGTGCCAGCTGCCTAACACCTCCTGTACTTGTGCTATAATACTAAGTGCTCTCAGCTTTATGTAGTGCACACATCCATTAGATAGCGCCAAGAGGTTAATCATGGAGCTGCATTTATACAATTCTGAGGATCTATGAGCTTTAACAGTACAATGAATTTAGTCAAAAGTGATGACAAGATGAATGTTCCAACTTATAAGAAAATATTGGAATTAGGGACCGTGTGCATGGAACAAATTTAAACTCACTAAAATGAAAGTAAACTGTATCCTAAAGTTAAGTGAAATCTATACTGACTCCAGAATAAGAAGAATAATGTTCTGGATTGGTCAGTCGAATCTATTAATCTCCAAGTCATTTAACTACTTTTGGTTGCACTAAAACATGTAGTTTATGCTAGACAGCCATCTATTATAAAGAATTTGCAGACTTGATGTATGAGTTTATTATTTTTTGGCATCTTCCTGCCAGGTTTGCTTTACACCAAATTAAATCAATGCAAATCAAAGGTCCCTCCCCTCCAAAAGGGAGGTTGGCTCAGCTCTATCTGTAGATTCCAATGCATAGCAACACTTAGTACTATGTGCTGATTTACTCATTTAAAAATTGTTGTCTGACCCCTAAAATACATTTTTTGATAATCTAAACTGTTCTGGATTGAGATGATTAGTCTCACATCATTTATTTTGTATCTAACCTAATTTGTTTCCTACAAATTGGTTTAGTGCCTCTATGCTGACAGTGTAAATGCTGTTCTTCGCTGCTTCATGTACTTTTTTATCTAACTTCACAGCCAGTACTAGCCTCATCCACAGTAAGATCCCCTCTGCCTGCCCCTTCCATCCTAATTGGCAAGGACTCTGTTCCAGCAATGCTCTAGTTTCCGCTATTTTAGTGCTAGATCATTGTCAGGGTAGCCATACTGGGACTTCTTGTCCTCATATTTAGAAGGATAGAACTAATCACCTGCACTGCTCCCATTACATCCGTTATGCTTATAAATCTGGTATTTCTCCCTCTATATTATCTGGTAGATTATCTCACTGCCCATCCCCCTGTACGTCTGTTACATCAGTTCCCAAACTTATCTCCTACCATCACAATCTTTTCTCTCTGCCTGCTGTAATCCCCATAGAACATGCTTTATAGTAAAGCAGTGTGAATGCTGCATTTTTTTGGGGCTGCCTTTTATCTGCATGACTTCTGCATGTGTCCACACAAAAATAGGCAATAGCAATCTGCTCTAATTATTATTTTTTTCTGTTCTTCTTTATGCATTTTGCCATTTACTTAAAACATTTTTGTGCAGATTTGAAGCTGAGAAATAGTAAACTAAAAATGCACAGCTAAACAATGTCTTTAGATGCACAGTGGGTAGGAGTTTGCTTGCACAGATAAACCCTGCAAATATTATTTGCATATATAAGATAAAATAAAAAACACAGTATTTAGGCTATGCTGGAATACACCCTGAAGGAAAGACCCATATTAGATTTTATGTATATACACTGCTCAAAAAAATAAAGGGAACACTCAAACAACACATCCTAGATCTGAATGAATGAAATATTTTCATTGAATACTTTCTTTTGTGCAATGTTGAATGTGCTGACAACAAAATTACACAAAAATCATCAATGGAAATCAAATTTATTAACCAATGGAGGCCTGGATTTGGAGTCACACACAAAATTAAAGTGGAATGTAATGTCCTTAAAACAAGTCAAAATTAGGCTCAGTGTTTCACCCGGTTCTGGACCCGGTTCTGACATTGGTTCCAGTTCGGGTCACTCACCTGCTCTTGCTCCAGACGCTGCCCCTATACCTCTACAAGGTCCCTGCCAGGATCCTCGCTCTCTGTCTGTCCCTAGGCATCCTGCTGCTGCCTCTCTCTCCTCTACTTCTTGGCGTGCTGCCTGAAGGCCTCTAGGGAGAGTGATTAGGACGTGTGCGCTCTTACCCCCAGTCTCTTAAAGAGACAGCATGCATTTTTTGAAAATATCAATTAATCAGCACAATGATTACTATTTCTGGCCCCTCCGCTATAGGGAGGTTGCCGGAGCAACGAGTATCTACTCTTGCTAATCCCAGTTGTGTCTCTTTTCTGCCTGCACAGTATAGTATTCCGTTTTTGCACTGTGCTTATACTTTTTGTCTCCACAGAATATCAGTGACCAGTGGTTTGGCTATTTCAGACGACATCTGTACCATAACTCTCAAGTTCCATCTTGTTCCGCCACTCCACCATCTGTACCCATGGTCAACACTAAAGTCGCCAGAGCCAGCTTCACCCCATATACCCGGTGTTCGCCAGTCAGCTCCAATATATCTGTAATATCTGTTTACCCGTTTGTCCCACTGGGACAGCTGCTACGTGTCCGGGGTCTAACTGGAGGTAGCACCTGTGTCCCCCAGGTATCCCACTCTGGTCCTGTTCAAGAGATCTTACTACGGGTACCTGGGGCTCACTAGTCAAGCCCCTTTCAGAGCCCCCGAGACCTTGGTCCCAAAATTCCACTCAAAAAATAAAAAACAAATGTGAACTTCACCACCTGTGCCTCCGCTTCGTTTTGGTACACTCAGTATTGTGGGTGGCCTACATATGCCAGTATGACCTCCCTACTGTACAATGCCTGGGCATGCTCCTGATGAGGCAGCGGATGGTCTCCTGGGAGATCTCCTCTCAGACCTGGACTAAAGCATCCGCCAACTCCTGGACAGTCTGCGGTGCAATGTGACGTTGGTGGATGGAGCGAGACATGATGTCCAAGATGTCCTCAATTGGATTCAGGTCTGGGGAATGAGTGGGCCAGTTCATAACTTCAATGCCTTCATCTTGCAGGAACTGCTGGTACACTCCAGCCACATGAGGTCTGGCATTGTCCTACATTAGGAGGAACCCAGGTATATGGTCTCACAAGGGGTCTTAGAATCTCATCTCAATACCTAATGTAGTCAGGCTACCTCTGGCGAGCACATAGAGGGCTGTGGGGTCCTCCAAAGAAATGTCACCCTACACCATTACTGACCCACTGCCAAACCAATCATGCTGAAGGATGTTGCAGGCAGCAATTCGCTCTCCACAGCATCTCCCTACTCTGTTACGCATGTCACATGTGATCAGTGTAAACTTGCTTTCATCTGTGAGGAGCACAAGGCGCCAGTGGTGAATTTTGCCAACTCTGGTGTTCTGTGGCAAATGCCAAGCGTCCTGCATGGTGTTGAGCTCTGAGCACAACCCCCATCTATGGATGTCGGGCACTCAGACCATCCTTATGGAGTCAGTTTCTAACCATTTGTGCAGACACATGCACATTTGTGGCCTGTTGGAGGTCATTTTGCAGGGCTCTGGCAGTATTTCTCCTGTATCTCCTTGCATAATGGCGGAGGTAACAGTCCTGCTGCTGAGTTGTTGCCCTCCTACGGCACCCTCCACATCTCCTGGTGTACTAGCCTGTCTCCTGGTAGCACCTCCAGCCTCTGGACACTACGCTGACAGACACAGCAAACCTTCTTGCCACAGATCGCATTGATGTGCCATCCTGGATGAGCTGCACTACCTGGGCCACTTGTGTGGGCTGTAGAGTCCATCTCATGCTACCACGAGTTTGAAAGCACAACCAACATTCAAAAGTGACCAAAACATCAGCCAGAAAGCATTGATACTGAGATGTGGTCTGTGGTCCCCACCTGCAGAACCATTCCTTTATTCAGTATGTCTTGATAATTTCCATCTGTTGTCTATTCCATTTGCACGACAGCATGTGAAATTGATTGTCAACCAGTGTTGCTTCCTAAGTGGGCAGTTTGATTTCACAGAAGTTTGATTTACTTGGAGTTATATTCTGTTGTTTAAGTGTTCCCTTTATTTTTTGAGCAGTGTATTATTGCATACTCATATACAGTGACATGTGAAAGTTTGGGCACCCCTGGTTAAAATTACTGTTATTGTGATGTTCACTGGTCATTGTCTAATTCACTATAGGCAGACAACAGTTGATTGACATATATCACATCACCGGATATCAGATTTTTACACAAGAGTTATATTTGACCTGGCAAAGTATAATACAGTCAGTCACACATAATTGTATATAGTGCGTAATGTAGCCAGATTCAAGTATTGTCATGCTATGGTCATTCTTCAGAGGCTCAGTGAACTTTCATGCAGATAATTCTGCAGGTGGTGACCTCACACTGACAGTATGTCCTCATCTGTAGGAGGTAACAAGCTATGATTATTATTATTATTATTATTATTATTATTATTATTATTAATATTATTATATTTATTATATTGGTTTAGAACTCTGTGTTGAGGTATTACAGCCATTTCTAACCTTTTAGCTGTACCCAAGAGGAATGCTGTCACTATGCAACAAATTTAGTGCTGTAACTCAAACAAGTCTTTGAATATCTTCGATATATTCATATCCTTTACTGTTTCTGTTTTAATATATCCATCATAACCATTGTCTGACTTAGTCCATTTTTAACACTTCCATTCCTATTACAAAACATAAAGAATATCAGAAGGTAAGAATAATCGGCAAAGAGGCTGAGTTAATACTTGCTCTAAATGGATTCAAATAAACTCCCCAAAAAACCCTTTATGTAGCCAAAAATAGTAATTTTCTACTATCAATATTGTGCCCAAATGTTTAAGTTATTATTGCACTAAAACCTGGTAAACTGCTTTTTCTTATTGTTGATTTAAATACTTTTTTAGCAGCGATTTAAGAATATATTTTTCATTTTTAATCCCCTGTTATAATTTTTGCAAAACAGTGTGCAAATAAAATCTAGATTAGCACTGATTTTCTTTTCTTTACTTCCATTTCCTTCATTATAAATAATTTAATCCTTTATTTCATTTTTATGGATTGTAAACTGAAAGTAAATAAAATAGAGCTACTGTTCATCAAATCCAAGATTAGTCATTTTTGTCTTGCCAGGACAATGATGTTGTCTTTCTCACTGTCATTTTATTCAATTATTATACATAATAGTTTAGTTTGAATTAAATATCAATGCCCTATGTGCGTAAATGTTTCAGAGAAATGATGGATTGTGTTTTTAATATATTGTTAAATTATATATTTTTGTGTTTGCAATAAAACGAAATAAGAAGGTGTCAACGTATTGTAACTATATATTAGTGAAAACAAATTCTTACCTTCTGACATTCTTTATATTTTGTTAAAGGAATGCAATTTTTAAAAGTGGACAAATTCAGACAATGGTGATGATGGATATTTAAAAACGGAAAGAGTAGATTATAGTAATATGTAGAAGATATTTGAGGAGTTAATTTTTTGAGATACAACACTAAAGTCATTGCTTAGTGACAGCATTCCTCTTGGGTACAACTAAAAGGATTATAAATGGCTGTAATACCTCAACACAGAGTTCTAATATTAATAATTTATATTTCTATAGCGCCAACATATTCAGAAGAATGTTGCATTGCAGAGGGGAATTGTACAGACAATAAAGACATCACAGAATAACATATAACTCAACAGATACCAAAAGGAGTGAGGGCCCTGCTCACAAGCTTACAACCTGAGACAAGATGGCCCACAGGATTCCACAATTTTAGGTCTCATAAATGGCATTACCACTCAAACCTCAAATAAGCAGCATAACTTTTCACTATGTGCCACAGGCCCTTGAATATAATCCACCTGTTTCCAGCCGAAAGTGCACATCATTAAGGCTGGTTTCACATTTGCGTATCTGTGTGCAGCGTTTCAGCCGCATAGATCTGCATGCATCATGCGTACATATCTTTAACATGGTGTACGTAGTGACATGCATTTGCATGCATTCACATGGCGATGCGTACGCATGCGTCATTTTGCGGTGTGTGGAGGGGCTCTGCGAACGCAACATGTTGCTTTTTTTGAGACGTCAAAAATCTGCCAAATATGCGCAGGCATGCGCATGCGGATGAGCGCGTTAAAAACTGCATTACTGTCTTTGAGAACTCATTGGTATGCAAGAACATGCGTACGCATGCGTTAGAAACACATGTGTACTTCAGGCTAAACATAACCAGGAAGTTCATGTTTAGTGACATAAGGAGTGCAAGCGCTCGAGCAGCACGAAACGGCCGTTGTCAGCCTTTCTTGCACTCCTTATGTCACTCCCTCGACTTGACATGTTTATGATATGTCAATAAATCAGTGAATAATAAATATGTCACTCATCTCGATGAGTGCGACCTTTTCTCTTTGCATGGATTCCCAGGATTGACTGTTTCCAAGTCTGGCACCCGAGATTCCCAGCTGCTGGGCTTCTGTATGCCGCACATCATTTGATGTCACACGGTAACAGCGGTGCCGTCTGCTTTTTATCTTGAGTTTTGTCATAACCAGGAAGTTGTTTTCACTTCCACTCCTTCTCCCAATGTGTTCTGTCCTCTTCTCACGTGTCGTCTGCCAATGTTTTTGACCCAATCCTCCAATTGACTGCCACTTCCCCTGTAACAATTTCCCCAACTACTCCTAGCCTACCTTCACAGCCCAACACCCCCCAGATGTACAATGTAACTCCCTCCCACAGATCCCAAAAGTAAAGCCCTTTTATTTTCTGTTTTGCTATTAACTTGTCAAATTTCCTCTTGTTATGTTTGTTAATAAAAATTATTTTGGTTCACAATACCTGTTTCTTTATCTCTTTATTTAAACATGTGTGTATTGTTAAGTCAAGTATTAATGGGTGTTACAGTAAAGGTGTTTATTATTAAATATACAGTCAAGGTGTTAGGGTACCGTTACACTTAGCGATGCACCAGCGATCCCGACAACGATATGGATCGCTGGTGCATTGCTAAGTGGTTGCTAGTGAGCTGCCACACAGGCAGATCTCACCAGCGACATAGCAGGGATCGGGGGTCGTTATTTACCTGTCAGATGAGGTAATCCTGACGTCCTCCTGCCCGCGTCCACGCATCGCTCATTGGCGCCACAGGAAGCCCAGAAGGAAGTGCCCGACGAGAAATGATCCAGGATGTTCTCGCGCGACCAGCGATGAGCAGCGGGGGAGCCGGTCGGAGGTAAGTATCAGACATAGCGATATCGCTAGCAATATCGCTGCTGCGTCACAAAATCGGTGACGTTACAGCAATATTGCTAGCGATATCGCTATGTGTAACGGGGGCTTTAGTGTTAAAGTCAGCAAACATTTCAGGTACATAAAATTACAGATACATAGCATTACAGGTCCATAATATTACAGGTCCATTTAACTTAGTGGCTTAAACCATTTAGTCTTGCCATGCCACATGTCCAATATCCGAAACAAAGTAGGCAGCAAATTTATCGCTCATTTTGGCAACTTCCACTGTTGTCCTCAGAGGGTGATCTTGGTAATCCTACAGTGTGGTATGAACAGGTTCGTCAAGTTCGA